>NC_136934.1:47060752-47065752 GCF_949987615.1 Pollachius pollachius | reverse complement strand
CTTCAACGGTCACGAATGTATGAATCCCACACTTTAAGTCACATCGCGAGCACTGGGTTGCATCATTCGCACTCAACCTACATCCTGGAACTCTTTGCATGTATTAGCCACAGTTTTAATAGTCAGGTAACGTTTGTCTGTTTACTTGCACGGCAACAGCTCGGTCTTACAAATGCCAATGGAATCAATAGAGCTGCAACCGCGCCACAAAAAGAAATAAAGCCTGACGTATCATTGAGGAATGGATTTCACCTTGAGAATCACATTGGCTGAGACAGATAGCAGAAAATAACAATAACAACAAACACACTATAAAATAAACCAGTCCAGTTGTTCGCCACAGTCCTGAAACTGGGTTGGGTTATCAACTCGGGCTCTGGCACCCTGAGAACGGAATACATGTGTCTCCCAAATCCTATTGTAGCGTGAAATGTCACAGCATATTAGCTACAAGAGGGATTACCTTTCCTTGAAAGTAGAATACGACTCGAGTGAGTGAGGGAGATGGAGAGCGGGTGGGAGAACGAGAGATAGAGAGAGAGAGAGAGAGAGAGAGAGAGAGAGAAAGAGAGAGATAGCGTCGGACACAGTGGGTCGGGAGTGAGCGTGTGTGCACAGGTATAGTGTGGTGATGAATGCAAACGAGTGAGCTGCTCTATAATTGCACAAGTGTTTCCTAACAGTATAGCCCCGCCCCTATCCCCTTGCCTCCCCCCCTGCCTCCCCCTCTCTGTCTCGTTCCTTCCTCTCTGTTCCGCACCCTTCCTCTCCGCTCTCGCTGTGTGCTGGTGCCGCTACGATAATCTCCGCGATCGTGATTTGGCGATGGCGATGAATTATGTACGCAGGATCTCACACTCTTACTCGCATTCGCAGACATTAACCCACAAACACACACACAGACACACACACATACACATTTACGCAGACAGACACACATATACACACACACACACTGACACACAAGCGCGCACAGACGTGCAGCCATGCAAACACACTCGCACACAATCATGCACGTATACACACTGACACACACACAAACACACACACAAGCATGCACACAAATATAAATGCATGTACGCACATACACAAGGGTAGAAACATGCTCGCACACACACATACACACACACACAGACAAACACACACACACACATACACGTGAACTAGCGTGAAGTTTATCCGTGGCTGGGAGACTGAGCTTGCTTGGCAGGCTGAGACCAACAGCTTGTGGCACTGTTTAGGGAGACCAGAGAGACCAGTCCAACACAGAGACTCTCACATCCTACATTCCCACTATACCGTACACCACTCACACACACGCTCGGCGTTCGTTTATCAAGCCTTTAAGCCCAGCGATCCGTCTTTCCGCCTCGCAGTCGCCCTATCGGGGAGGCAGTCCCAATTAAAAGCTGAGCTGTGCTGAATTCCAGATCGTCTGCAGAGTGGCAGCAAAACCATCACAGTGCTGTATTATTAGTTAACTGGCCCTAAACGCCCACATATGTGCATATCCACATACATTGTGAATATGATATGGAAGTCGCTCAGAAACAGCAGGCTTGTGATCAGATTGAGGCGCCACACTGGGATTCATTCGCCGAGAATGGGCATGGCACTGTCAAACGGGCAAACCAGTCAAACTTTTCCCACAAGCCCCCCCCTCCATGTCGGTCTGCCTGCAATTACCAAACAGCTTCCTATGGGAGCAAAAGTGTCTCGTCTGACCAGAAATCCCACAAATTGCAGTGGTATGGTTCGCTGTCACAATGTTATGCCCTGCAGAATGATCCTGGATTGAATACATAAACACATACTGGATTAGTCACGGTCTATTGTCCGGTTTTCTCTCGACTCTCCTTCACTTAACCTCTTGGTCCCTCCCTGATGTTCCTCCCGTCTGCCTTTGTTTGTCATGTTTGACCTTTTTTTCTCCACCATGGCTCACCCTGTGTTGATGTGAAACCCAGCTGACGCCTCCTCCAGCCCAGTTAACCGTCCTACCACCTGGCCCATCCTCAACCCTGCCTTCTCCCCAGCCACAGACTGTGTGTGTGTGTGTGTGTGTGTGTGTGTGTGTGTGATTTGTGTGTGTGACTGTGTGCATGTGTGTGTGTGTTTGTGTGTGTGTGTGCGTGCGTGCGTGCGTATGTGTCTGTGTGTGGTTGTGTGTGTGTGTGCGCGCGCGTGCGTATGTGTGGTTGTTTGTGTATGTGTGTTTGTGCGTTTGCGCATGCGTGCATGCGTTTCTGCATTGATGTGTGTGTGTTTGTGTGTGTTTGTGTTGGTTTGTGAATGTGTGTGTGTGTGTACTTACGTGTGTATGCGGCGATGCGTTGGTGCTTGCGTGCGTGAGTGTGCATGCATGTGTGTGTGCATGTGATGGTTTGTGAATGTGTGTGTGTTCATATGTGTGTGCATGAGTGTGCGTGCATGCATGTGTGTGTGTGGATCACGCAGTGGGAGTTCACTGAATGATAATTAAACCATGTACGCCATGGAGGGCATTACGTTAACTGGGAACAGCATGCCAGCGATGTCTGCCCTACTTTTCACTGGCCTGGAGACCTGCTGGAGGTCCTGGATCTCCCTGACCATTAGATCAGTGCATGGAGTTGTGCTCTCATAGCGTGAAGCGTGTGCACTGGTAAATGACAAGCCGTGTATCCTTTTAGAGAAAGAGTAGCTTCAGACAACCGGTGCTCACTGCCCATGTTGGAGAGCAGTATTTAGTACTGTGTTGCAGTACCCAGGTCAGCCAGTGTGTGTGTTTGTGAGTGTGTATGTGTGTGTGTGTGCGTGTTTTTGGGTCTCTCAGGGTGCCAATGTTTGTGTGTCCACAACCGGTTGTGTACCATCATGTGTCTTCCACTGTGTGTGTGTGTGTGTATGTGTGTGTGTTTGTGTGCACGTGTGTGTATATGTGTGTTTGGGTTTGTGTGTGCATCTGTGTGTCTACCAGCAATGTGTCTACAACAGTGTGTGTACCACCGTGCCTGTGTGCGTGTGCATTTGTCTACTAGCAATGTGTCTACCACTGAGTGTCTACCACCGTGTGTGTGTCTACCACTGTGTGTGGTAGTGTGTGTACCACTGTGTGTGTGTCTCTTCCATGTGTGTGTTCCCGTGACTCACACAGAGCAGTGCGTTACAAAAGGAGCACAGCCGGACTCCATGAAACATCCATTACGGTCTCATCACCTGTGATCTTTCCAACAACCTTTCGCCGTACCCCCCACTCTCGGCCTCTCTTATCTCCCTCTTCCCTCATCTCTCTCATCCGTCTCTCGCTCTGTCATTCCCCCCGCCTCTGTCTCTCTCTCTCTGCCTCTCACTCCCTCGCCGTGCCAACATCAACATCCAGGGTTACATTCATGTGCACTGCTATGATATTTATATCCCCCCCCTTCCCGACCACTTAACATTGGACATCACTGAGTAACCACGGCGACCCCCCCAACCCCCGCCCCCAACTGCTTTAAAACAAGAATCAATCAAAACACGTGATTACTCACTTAACTTTGTGTATTAAGAGGGTTGTACTTTTTCATATAACCCCCAACCCAAAAAGAAACTATAACTCACTTTCCTAATTTTCCATTACTTCTACAGTAGTACCATTTTCACGTTTTGTTTCCCCCACTTCTTTTCATATAAACCCCGCCCCTAAAACAGTAACTCACGTTTCTAATTTTCCATTATATCTATAGTGGTACAGATTTCATCTTTTGTTTTCCCCCCTTCTTTTTCATATAAACCCCGCCCCTAAAAACGCTAACACACATTCCTAATCTGCCTTTACTTCTCCGGTCAGTGGTTCCGATTTCTCTTCAGTATTTTTCCCTTCTTTTTCATATGAACCCGCCCCCAAAAAGAAACGGTAACATACATTCCTCATTTTCCATAACTTCCACAGTACCGATTTCTCTTTTGTTTCCCCCCCCCCTTCTGCTTCATATAAACCCCGCCTCCAAAAAACGATCACATTAATTCCTAGTCTTCCATTACTTCTCCAGCCAGTGGTGCCGATTTCATCAGTCCCCCCCCCCCCCTCTGCTGCACAGCGCTGGCTGCAGGGTGTGGGTGTCTCTCCCGCCACGGGGCTAACCGCGTCCACCAGATTTGTTTTCTGCATGAGTCGGGCGGGCCGCCCTCCGCTGAGAGGATAATGCTGGGGTTGAGGCGACTCGCTGGTGCGGTGGGCCCTCCCCATCACAGCGGTAAACCGTGTGTTCTGCCCCAGTGCATCCCGCCGCGGTCACGCACACCCTTCTTTACGCCCGTGACTCCTTGACTGACTGAGTTCGTATTGTATTTTCTTTATCGTTTTGGTTTTTAAATATATACGCATGGTTTACTTTGGTTTGTGTGTCTCACCTGATATCTTTATCAGGTGATTCTGTGTTTTTTTGCAATGCATCGGATTAATTGATGTTGAATCAGTGGTAATATCTGGTGTGAAGGATTTAGTGGAATGAAACTATTATTGTATTGAATTTTCTTCATTGTCGTGTTTTTTCAAATATAGATATGCACTGTTCACTTTGGTCTGCGTGTCGCACCTGATATCTTCATCAGGTGATTCTGTGGGTATTCCAAGTGCATCAGATTAACTTGGGTTGAATCAGTGGTAATATCTGGTGTGAAGGATTTAGTGGAATAAGACTTAATATTTCTTTGTACTCCCAGTGGTCGGGAGATGCGAGGCATAAATCTGATTTCTTGCCAAGACTCCCGGCAACACGGTCAAAAGAAAAGCTTACATTCTGTTGCATACGCTTCCATTGAATAAAGGGCATCAATACAAAAAAGCTACATCCATAAGACAACAAACAAACACACACCGGACTGCATGGGGGCAGAAGAACCTGTGACCGCATGCTGTTCAAGGCATTCTTTTGGTTTCACATTCATCGCTTCCTGGTATTTCTGATTCTCTCCACGTTCAGAGAACATAGCTCGATATTCGGATGCATTCACGCCTCCAGGTTCTGCGGTTAAAG
>NC_136934.1:47035752-47053252 GCF_949987615.1 Pollachius pollachius | reverse complement strand
TGCGGATTGAGGAGGTAGAGCGGGTTGACTGTTACCGGAAGGTTGCTAGTTCGATCCCCGTCTCTTCCTGTTGACTGTCGAGGTGTCCCTGAGCAAGACGCCTCACCCTGACTGCTCCCGACGAGCTGGCTGTCGCCTTGCGCGGTTGACTCCGCCGTCGGTGTTTGAATGTGTGCATGAATGGTTGTGTGTCGCTTTGGATAAAAACGTCAGCAAAATCCCCCTACATGTAAATGTAAACGTAAACACTGTAGTCATCTGTCAGGTCATTCAATCGACACTGTCCTGTATCCACCTTGACTGGTGTGCATCGCGCTTGCAGGGTCACGGCTGGGCACCGGCCCGCGCTTATCTCCCACGCTATAGTCCCCGCTAAGAACCCGCTGATCTTCTGAGAGCAGAGGAATACTCTGCTTACCGTCTCCGCTGCGGCGGATGCCGGTCGGCTTTGATGTCGCCTGAAACGCTGTTCCTCATTAGCCTAATTAATTCTGCTTGTGCGTCGCCGAGCGAATTAGCACAGCTGATCAGTGGCGAGCTAATGAACGCTTGGTCGATTGCTTGAATACGAGGTGGACACTGTCTCCTCTCCCCCCCCCCACGGTCAGCCCTCTCGTCTCATGTTAGATGATTGAGACGGAGATGGGTGGAGCGGGGGGGGGGGTAGGGATGTGATTATCATCAATGGCTCTCCTACTATGTGGTCAATCATCATCATGTGCAAAGTGGGCAAATGGGGGGAAGGGGAAAGATTTCACTTGATAAATAGACACACTTGAACACCCGTACACACACCAGCAAATACTTTCAGGCACCCCGAAGGAAGGGGCTGTTTAATGTCTCTTGAATCAAGCTGGATACGGTAGATTCTGTGATGGCAATGATGAGCAGGCGCGCATGGAATTGCGGTGACGGACTGTTGTCGAGAAGTGGTTCCCCCCCCCCCCCCCCCATTACTGAGTCCACTACTGAGCATGTGCAGGACGTCAAGTACACATCTCATTCCTACGGTATGCAGTGAGAGTAGTGCACTGTTGACTGAACAAAGCCTGTTTAAAAACACTCTCATCGGTAGATAGGTATGCCGATGTCATGATCTTCTCAAGGACGTAAACGTTGAAGTCCGTTATTTACCGGCAATGGCAGGATTTGGTTTCTACCCAGCCAGCCTTTTTCCTTCCATAAACCGAAACATAATTCCTTGCCACTTCCATCCTCTGAGCGTGCACTGGAGGGGCTTGGCACATATGGTCTTCCCTGAGGTAAAACAGGATATAAAGAAGGCTGTTCATGACGTGAAAACCTCCAATGACTAAGGTCACCAAAAGGTCAATCAGATACATTTATTTTTAATGACGATAATCTTAAAGATAACCTGACACACAAGTATCGATAAAAGCTCTCTCTTCACCATGCAGAGGTTGTTTTTCTTTAAACACACAACACACATACACGCACGCACGTACGCACGCATGCACACACACACACACACACACGCAGGCACACACACACACACACACACACACATTGACTGTCGTCACTTCCAACGTTGATTAAGAGCCGTGAGACACACATATAGTACTAGGAGGGCGATGACCGCAGCGCTACGCTGAGCTAATGTACACTAACCGGGCCTGCAGGCCATTACAGAGGCAGAGCAACTCTTTCCCTCTTTAATGGTGACACATTTACTCACACTCCGTCATCCAGCTAACCATTGTTAGTTTAACGCCAGCCGTTTCGCTACCGCCTGTGTGTGTCCTCCTGGATGTATGTGAGTGTGAGGCAGAGAGTGAGAGAGAGAGAGAGAGAGAGAGAGAGAGAGAGAGAGAGAGAGAGAGAGAGAGAGAGAGATATTATGATTTGGGGGAGGGAGGATGTGTGCAATTGTAAGGCAGTGGAGGAAGCATCGATACGCTACTGATACAAATATACAAGCACGCAAACACGCACACAAACACATCCACACACCAATACACACGCACCAATTGATTTCCATTGGAGAACAGGCTCCACTCCTTGGAACCAAGATTAATAAGAGGCCATTTACATCTCCAATCAGATCCATGTGCATCAGAGAGAGGGAGAAGGAGAGAGAGAGGGAGAGAGAGAGAGAGAGAGAGAGAGAGAGAGAAAGAGAGAGGAACTAGACAGGAAATCACACTATACACTAGAGACAATGGACCTCACTAAAGTTAAGGTGAGATGAATATCATAAAAAGACAGAAAAAGGATCGGAGAATAAATAGTGTCAAATGGAGACCTCTGATTGCCTGACATGGATTCCATTAAACCAAACGTACACACATATACCGAAACACACACAAACACCACACATTCTGACAAACCAAATAAATAAGCATAAAATTGATTCATAAATTGTCCTTGAAACCAATGTGCACTAAACCCCCTCTAGACCAGGTGATGCTACATCAATGTAGATGTATTAATGTTCCATATAATACTCCATAATCCCCTTTGATACAGAGATCCCATAATATTGCCGTAAAGACGGTCTGTCATTAAGTAGGCTTTGCATTTAAACACAGAAGAAAACAAAGCTGCCATAATCCCACCATGTGCTTTTACATAGCATGCCGGCTTTCCAGGATTCAGAGGATTGACGTGAAGTGTGATTCACAACACATGTGCCGTGAAGTAACATTACTTTCTAAACAATACAGAGTGTTGACCTGACTGTTTAGGGTTGCTCGGCATTCATTAAAGAGTAGAATGGAGCGTTGAGAGGCAGAAAAATGCCATAAGCGTTGTGCGAGCAGTAGGTTAGATGCTAGCTAGTCTGTTCTTCCTTTGGATTTGTTTTAATCCCCCGGTGGCAGGTCGCAGACATGACACGTCCTCAAAACGTCACACCCCTGTCCCGCCACGCCAGTTCACCCCTTACACACACACACACACACACACACACAAACACAAACACAAGTCGATTTGGCAAACATAGTCCCTTCACTACCGGCTTAACTGCGGAACGACAATGACTTCACATTCCGTGTTTATAAGTTATACAGTGTTTGTAACCTATACAGCGGTCATATGGCGAGGCGGAATATACAGTGTTTGTAACCTATACAGCAGTCATACGGCGAGGCAGAATAACAGCGGGACATTCCCTGCTTGAACGCGTGGTATGTAACAGGGGCGGATATCAAGCAACGCCGAGTCCTTAGGCAGAGAGAAGCACACACACAGGAAGCGTACAGCCAGGCCATTCGCCCACGCCGGAGCTCAGGTAAACAACACACAGCTGCTCCTCTGGGACCCGGAGAGATTTAATGGCAGCAAACCGGTTCTGAGAGAAGGTCAAGGAAAATCATCAGGGGGGGTGGCGGTGGTCTCAGAACCACACAAAGACGCCGTCGATCGGCTATAAGCAACAACTATTAAGGAACGGGCAGGTGCTGCCGGTGCAAGCTTTACTTCTTACAGACGTCCAAACACAAACACGCACACACACACACATCTGCAAATGTAATCATCGGTGCACTCGTGCACAAACAAAAACACAAACACACTCGTAGGGAAGCGCGCATGCACAGAGACTGGCATATGCACGGGCTTATGTCAAGTCACGGACATCTGGACACGATGCCAGCATACGCATATGGGAATTATTCGCTCGTGAATGTGTTTACGCACACACAAGCACACACACACACACACACATGCACACACACGCACACGCATGGACACACATTAAGTGGAGGGAAGGTAGGATCCAATTTGATATGACCTTGACGACGGAGACAGAGGAGGGAAGGAGGGGAGGAGGGAAGGGGAGGGAGAGGGGAGGCGGAGGTTGACTGAAGGGAGAATGTTGTTAGGGAGTGATCCACATGCCTGTTGCAGGTTCATTGGAAATACGAGAGGGCACCGCCTTCTAATAATCGATATACACTGTATTGGTGGGAGCTGTCCTTAATTAAGGTTAAAGATAATGAAATGGGACAGTATCTCTTGCACATTATCACATTGCACGTGGCTCAATTAGACAAAGAGTCTGATTATGCTGCATGGCTTGCATAGTCTTGATTCAAGACAACGACAAGGCATGCATTGTATATCGTATGGTGACGTACGGATATATGTCTGTGCATTAACTCTCAGGGGAAATAAGCTAGGTTAAAACACCATTATTACATTTAAGTAGTCTCTAAGGCAGTGTTAACAAAACAGGAATTTGCAATGCAAGGCTAACGGAAAAAAAGAAGCCTCCAACACTCATTGGAAGAACGACTTTGAGTTATGCCACATTATTGTGGAACACTTGATTCTGATTGGTCAAAAACGAATAGTTACATTTCCAGTTACTGAAGTACACAATGTTTTGTGTGACTCATTTTAAAACTACCTTTATCAAAGCAAATGGTCCATTTATAATCTCAGAGTGACTCATACAGCAAAATAAAGGGATATTATCTTCACGGGTGTGCATTATTAAAAAAATCTAAATCAATGCGTTACAATCCCAACATTAACAACACCTGTCAAATATAAGTATTGAACATATGTTTCCTTGACAAGGCGAGAACAATATGCTCAAAGCCCCCCAGAGCAATATTTTAATTTCGGGTGATGAAGTCCATAAAAAACAATTGGAATAGATGAAAGTCACTCATATCTAATCATTGTTGGTAGCCGTGGTACACAAAGAATAAACCACTCCAGGGTGTCCCATTATTGGAAGTAAAATACTTCCTCACTTAATGTTCCGTACGGCGTGCAATGCCGAAATAGTTACATTCCCAGTTACCGAGCCACACAATATTTTATGCGACTCATTTTAAAACCACCTTTACCAACGCAAATGCTCCATTTATAATCTCAGAGTGACTCATGCAGCAACCAAAAAGGGATTTTATCATCATAAAAAAGACCCATGTGACCGTTTTATCTCTCCCTTCTATCTCCTCCCATCTCGTAAACACTGAGGTATGATTACACGTAACCTCGGCGAAGATGGAGTCTTCTCACGCGTCCCAGGACAAGTCCAAAACACAAATAAACCACTTTGGCCCCACCTCTGCCCCCAGCCCACCCCCACTATGCCTACCGCTGGGAACGCGTGTCTGTGCTGCGAGGAAGTGCGTCGGTTTTTGTGTTTGTTTGTTTGCACGAGCGTGTGAGAACGTTTTGTACACATCCGATCGAATGGGGCCAGGTTTTTTTTTAGCATGTCAGATCTGTGCGTGGACCGATTCTTCTTCCAGCCTTCAGATCACCCCTAAGACCTGGATTGTAGGCTCCCATCAATCATGTCCCGCGACACACTCTGATTGGTGGGCCGCGGGAGAAGGGGGGGGGGGGGGGGGGGAAGAGGAGTTTCCCTCATAGACGTAGGCGTTTATCTGCATGTGTTGGTTTCGGCTGAAAATGACAAGGGAAGAGGAGGAAGGAGGGGAGGAAGGGGGGGAGGGGAGGAAGGGAGGGGGGGCGGAGGGGAGAGAGACAGGACAGATTGATGGGGAGGGGGAAACAAGGGCTGCAGGAAGGGAGGGCCCCATGCCCAGCACTTGAACTTAGAGCTGGTGGTGATGGGGGTGGTGGTGGTGGTGGTGGTGGTGGTGGGTGGGGTCAAAGGAGGCAAGAGAAAGAAAAGCCAGCTGAGGAGCACCAGTGTCTCGGTCCCCGGGGGGGGGATCGGGAGAGATGGGAGTGAGGGAGAGGCAGGGGTTGGGGAGGGGGAGGGAGGAAGGGAAAAGGATACCCCCGTTGTTTTTCATGCACACTGCCAGTGGTTGCATTGATGTAACATATTGCCCCTTCTGGTGCCTATAAACTGTTATGGCAGAGGAACCCCAAACTAATCAAATTCCAGTCCTTCCCCAGCCGTGCAGAAAAGGGGAAAACACAATAGCACAATGCTTATTCTTAACCGAAGAGCGACACGTAAAAAAGGCCCATTTGGGCTTTGTGCCATATGGTCATATGAAAACATATGTCATCGGGGAGCAGAGATAACACAATTATGGGAAACTCAAGAAAACCCTTGGATGGTTAATCTTCACTGAGCTCCCGATGGAATCAGCCCTGGACCGACTTCCACCCAGCCAGACGTACGTCAAATTCAAACACATACTTCTATACATTCCTGATGCACACATACGTGACTTGTTGACTGGGGGGGGAAGAGAACAAAAAACAAAGCTCATACCGGCATAGCCAAGAGCCATAGTGAGGGCATTCCCGCCTTACCTTGGTGTGGAGATAATGGGGGTAGTAGTAGGTGTACTGGGGGTACATTGGCTGCTGCTCCAAGCGTTTTCCCATGTAGATGGAATCCGCCTCAAAGTCCCTGAAGGCGTAGGGTGCGAGAGACTCTGGCAAGAGAGGGGGCGCCGTGCTGCTGCCGGGCGAGGGACCGGCCCCGATACTTCCAGCGAGGGACGACCGACTGGCTCTGGTCGTTCCGTAAAAGCCAAACTCTCCGCCGGATGGAAGTAGGGACAGACGGACGGACAGGCGGAAGCACGGAGGGACAGACGCAGTGGCGGCGGCGCGATCACTTGTCACTCAGGCTCCAGATCATTCGTCGAGATCTTTGGACGGATGCGATAAAGTCTGTCCTTCTGATGTGGAGATCTCAGAGTGTGGGTTGGAGGGGTTGTAGGAGGGGGGGGGGGGGGGGGGGGGGGGGGGAGAGAGAGAGTTGACCCCCTCCTCTTTTCTGCTGGTAGGGGGTGGAGGGGGGGGAAGGATCCGAGCGGTAGCAAGGGAAGGGAGGTAACGAGCGACGAGAGATGCCGGCGATTAGGGAGATGGTGGAAGGAGGTGCCGGGAGATGGACCGGGGATAGAGGGGTTGAAGTGACAGTGGAAGAGGAGGGAGGAAAAGCGGGGAGAAGACGAAGAGGGGACTGATAGAAGGACGGACAGGACCCCTGCTGTTTCTCCCTGTTCGGCGCGTTTGTTGTCGCTCAGCCCCCCCCCAAAAGATATTCACACTCACTCCCGACTGTTCTGCTGCGCTGCTCGGAACATGCCCCTCAATGCCTCTTTGCCACCGTCACACTTTCTATTCCTTTCTTCCTATCCCTCCTTCTGCTCTCTCCCTCTCTCAGACTGCGTCCCTTCTTCTCCCGTGCGCTCCCGTCTGCCTTGATCACACGAGATGAGTCCCCCGCTCGCGCCAGACGAACAACTTGGCTGCAGCCTGAGACGGATAATGCCAATTTGTGTTCTTCTGTTCTCTTCCTCTCAGACCCCAGTGGAAGCCCTCCGCTGGATCCACGATCGGCGAACTCGCAGCACGCAGACTGTGGACTGTGTGCGAGTGAGAGGAGCGGAGAAGGAAGAGAGCTGAGGGGGAGGAGGAGGAGGAGGAGGAGGAGGAGGAGGAGGAGGTGGTGGAGAAGCAGAGACGAGGGTGGTCCGGCACTGAACCTGCGTCTGGCTCTCTCTCTCTCTTTCTTGCTCCCTTTTACACACTCTCTCTCTCTCTCTCTCTCTCTCTCTCTTGGGTCTTTTGTTTCAGAGCTCCAGTGGGAGATAACGCAGATAAAGCCTGGAATGCCCCAGCGCAGCTTTTTAAAGCAACCAAGACATGAAATAAGAAGAATAAAAGAATAAAGCACACAGGCAGGCAGCAGCTCAACTCCTTTCCGCTGAAAGGCAAAGATTTGAACCTTATCTGGACACTGTTCACTCTACTACACCGCACGGGGGGGGGGGGGGGGGAGCCAGAGAAAGAAAGAGGGATCAAAATCCTTTCTGATCCACAAGGTGCCTCCTCCTCTTGTCTGCAGCTCTTGTCTTCTCCTGCTGAGATCCCTCTCCGGTTGCCTTAAGCTGTCGCCCTGATGCTTTGCACGGCTGCCCGGCGTTGTCCCCGTGTATGCGTGTAGCGTGCGGATGTGTGTGCGTGCGTGCGTGCGTGTGTTCTCGCGTGCGTCTGCCTGCGCCGTCTGCCCGTGTCTGCGTTGAGTGTGCGTTTGTTAACGTCTGTGTTTGTGTGTGTGTGTGTGGTGTGGGGGGGGGACTTTGCGTGTAACTGACAGAGAGAGAGGGAGAGAGAGAAATAGGAAGAAGGAGGGGGGGGCAATAGTGTGCGTTTGAGGCTGTTTGCAGTCTGCTCCACTCTCTCTCTCTCTCTCTCTCTCTCTCTCTCCCTTTCTCTCGCTCAGTGAGCGAGCGACGGAGGGGTATGGCTTCAGTGAAGTGACGCTCCTCCTCCTCCTCCTTCTCTCTCTCATACTCTCCCTCTCTCGCTCGCTCTCTCTCTAGTTATTTTATGGAAACATAGAGGTTGTGGGAGTGGTTGGTCCTGCCCTCTCCCAAGCCCTCTCTCTCTCTCTCTCTCTCTCTCTCTCTCTCTTTCTCTCTCTTTCGCTCTCTCTCTCAGTATTTGTGTTTCTAAAGAGAGGACAGAGAAAGGGGATAAAGGGATAGAGAGAGAGAGAGAGAGAGAGAGAGAGAGAGAGAAAGAGAGAGAGAGAGAAAGAGAGAGAGAGAGACAGAGAGAGAGAGAGAGAGAGAGAGAGAGAGAGAGGGGAAGGGATAACACATTGAGTGGAATTTGTTCCAGGGTCCCCCTGCTGGTACTCAGCAACAGTGCTGTCTTAATGAGAAAATTACACCCTTGATGTTTTGCACTTTAAACAACTTAGTCGTACTAGATTACTACATATGCAATCCTTTTTGCTCATCATCCACACTCATCTGCCTACACGTTATACATACTTCCTTCTACTTCCTTCGTTCTCAATCACGTGACCCATACTTAGAATGAATCGACAGCACCGACGCAAAGTGCAGTACATCAATCGAACTTTTAAACGCACGCGCTCACGTGCGTCCGCAATCACACGCCACACCCCAATGCTCCTCGCACACTGCGGTGCGGCTCTCTGCAGTATCACCCCGTCGTGTGTGTGTGTGTGTGTGTGTGTGTGTGCGTGCGTGTGTGTGTGTGTTTGTGCGTGTGTGTGTGTTTGTGCGTGTGTGTGTGTGTGTGTGTGTGTGTGTAGCGTAGCGGCGGGCTGCGTGGCACACTGACCCAGTGACAGAGCGGTACAGGATGTTGTGATGGAACTCCTGCCATGTGCTGTAAGTTCTGAGTGCTGCTCTTACGTAAGCGCCACTAGAGCAGGGCAGGCAGGCAGGCAGGCGAGGGGAGTAAAAAGAAATACATCAAAATAAAAGCGTGAGTGTTCTGGATGCAGCTGTGCGGGTTTGTCAGCGTGGGTTTGTGTGTGGAGGCGTGTGCGCTGGGGGAGGGAGCCGGGGAGAGGGCAGATGATTCAAACGTGCCGCGAGTAGAACGAGTTTGTGTTGGAATGCACCTTTTACGATCACCGTGGAGGATGAGGACATAGGAGTGTGTTTATTTCAGATTCGAGATTCGAGTCTGGAGAATTGCGAAGCTCCATCTTAATTGAGATTTCAAATGGTAATTTATTTAAAACGCTAAAGGTCCTGCAACATAACCCGTGAAATAACTACTTCTGATTAGAAAAACTAAATCAAGTAACACGCGTAAAAACTGACACAGATACAGTGTATCATGAATAAACTGTGGATGTTCATCAAATACATTTTAGTAGGAGTGAAACCGGTATGTTTTAGATCTTCACGTATCAATCTGCCCCTTATGCTGTTGTTTCATCTTATCCACTGAACAGACAATGTCGCGGGGTAAATGAGTGTGTCGTTTAATTTCAGGGTTCATGTTTATTTATCAGGCAATTAATTTCCCTAAAGCATAATTGTATATCCAGCCAGTAGCCACTTGTGTGCAATTTAGGATGAGGAGGGTGCGGGTACTCTTCATTAACAATGAATCCTGCCTGGACAGGCTAATGATATCAATGTTCTGTGCTATCTGATAGCCTCTCCATAGATATTAGAGGTCAAGGTTTGTATACTCAAAGTGTTAGTGAACTTTTTCAGCTGAAATTCATACTCTATGAGATTGGGCTGATAGTTATATGTAAGAGGTGGGCATATCATCCCCATGGATACGACCAAAGGCAAGTGTGTGATATTTAAGTTAGCCCTGTTTGTGTGCGTGAGCGTTAGAATAAGCGATTTTGTATATGAACTGCGGCAAACATTGAACATTGAACATTGAAAAGCTCCACACATTCTCACAGAACTTGGCCTTAAACTGTACGTGTCAGAAAAGCTTAACCCTCTCGCGGACACGGCCGACAACATCAGTCTCTGCCAAGAATCCTGCGTTGGAACCTGGATCCCCACACATCCACACATACCACACACTAGTGCCTTGGAGAAGCAACGAAAGAAACGTGACTTGAGTTTGGAGCAGAGTAGAACGTTTGCAAACTCGTAGGCAGAGACGGCCAAAAACATTGGATTCTAGACCTGTTTTATCTAAATAACTATCTCTTGTTTTAGTAACATTGACAAAATGGCAACGATTACTATGTCGAACCTCATATTAGACTTATATCACCGTGTTAAAACAAAACAAAACAACTGTGATTTCAATGCCCCTTTACACCATCATGGAACATTACAATTGTTATGTTTGAGAAAACAACATAACATAACTTGCCTTAAACGTTATTTATTTAAACACCTTAGACAATCAATTAGATATAACGTAATTTATATATTTATAAAGTTCATGCTAGACAACAATTAGGGTAAAGTCATGTCTATTCCTGAACATGGCTGTCTTCCAAGTACACTCCGCTTTGTTTAACCTTCTCGACGAGCCAAACAAAAGACAATAAAGCAGAATAATGTAAACAATAACACAAAGGGGCGGCGAGCAGTTTAATATCAAGGTGGTTCGGCGAACATTGTGTTTTCCTGACCTCTCCCTCGCCGCAGTCATCAAAGCAACCTTCAAACGGTGTGGGGAGGGGGGAGGGGGGGGAGCAGGAAGAGCGAAGCGGTGTGGCTCTGCCGAGCAGGAATTCTCTCGGAGCGCCGCGCCAGATGTGCGGCTGAATTCCCGAGAGCCGGAGGACGCGAGGCCGTAAAGAAACGCAAAAAACTTCCACAGCATCTAAGCCGGGGCTCCAGCTGGGAAAACAGAGTTCGGGAGGACCAGGGTCCCTGTTGAACAGGAGCTCATCTCATCGCTGCACAAGTTGCAAGCCGAGGAAGCAAACTGCATTAAACAATATGATGCCTATGATATGGAATAGCATCCGATATTGGAGATGTGAAATGTAATATCTCGCCTCTACACACAATATAATTAGATCCATGTTTGTTCCCGTCCACAACACGTGGGTATTTGTTTGTTGACATGAAGTCGCCTAATAAACTGCGCCTGCATTCTTGTGCAACAAATGATGGGTCCAAGCTATTATTATACATTTAATGGAAACTGTGAAAAACGTTTACCAATGAGGATCTTAGAGCCATGCCCTTAACAGCGATATTCTCCGCCCACCACACAACGGCCTCCCGGTTTGCCCTGTGTGGTCATGTTCTTTGGTGATCACTTAATGTATTCCTTAAGATTCACCAAAAAGGACCTTGTTGCGTGGGTAGCTTGAGATTTTCGGACAGAACACACAGTATGAAGAAATGCCAATTTAAAATGTTACGTTTTGTACACCAACACAAAGTGTGGCAACATTTGACATTCCAACAGTTGGATGTTCTGCTTATTTTGTTTCATTTAGGTAGAAGAGCAGAGCAAAAAACTTTGGATTCGTCCACTCTCGAGAACGTTTCAAGACACAAACTCATAGGGGGCTTTCGGTTGGTCGAGGAATCTGGAAATGTGCAAATTGCCCAATTTAGCTGTAGTGGCGGACGAAACGTCAAAGAAAATGGTGGACATATGAAAGTAAAGGATGAATGTGTTGCATTACCAAAACTGTTATTAACAGTGATAGAAAGCAGGGGTAAAAAAGTATATTCCAATTTTGCCTTATCCCACAACAGCCATACAAAGTATTAAACACCCTCTTCAATGTCAGTTAGAATATGAGGTCACTTTCCAATAAGATGAATCAGGGGGAATTATTGAAATATGGTGTACCGGGGAGTACAGGCGATAAGTGAATTAGAGAAGAAAAAATATTGTTGACGCCACCCTGGATGAGGCGGCTACACCTGACAGCTCAGAGGAGGGAAATATTAAATTATGCCGCATGAAAAACATGCTTCAAAATGATCTACGTGGGCTGTGGAGTCGTGTAAAAAAATCAGTTTGAATTAGTGCCCCCTCCTCTCCTGCCTCCTCCAGCCCTCATCCCCCACCAACAGCCCCCTGCTAAAACGGTGCAGTTCATTACATGACTGAATCAAAACACAGACAAATCACCTTAGGCCCCCGTGCAAACCCCTTCTTCCCCGTTTCCTTCCTCCTCTCCGTGCCTCCCCCCTCCCCCCTCCCCTCTCTCCCCCCTCCCCTCTCTCCCCCCCCCCCCTTCCATCCAAACCCAGAGCGGCAACTCACTTCAAACCGAATCATCATTTTATTTTTCAACCCCCCCCAAAAAATTATAATAATACACCAATGAACACCACTTCTGTGGATTCATTTGCACAATTATGCAAATGCACGAGGAGGTTGGAGCTTTTATTAATAATGGAGAAAAGTCTCGCGTGAGGCGGAGGGTTTATTAAAGTTATTACAGTTGAACAGCTAGCGCGCTGTGATTACTCTCATGTAGCCCTAGCCGCTATCGTGTTAGCGCTGAGTTGGGCTGCGTGTTCGAACTGATGGATCGCTCACTCAAACTGCGGGGAGTAAATACTGTACAAGTGCGTCAGGTATTCCTTTTACATTCACCCTTATATTCAGGGCTACCGCACTGAAGGCCAGCGTGTCAATGCGGTTCGCTAGACAATACTATAATCTATAAATATAGTATTGTCTAGCGGACAATACTATCGGTATTAATTTAGCAATCTAGAAGACGCTTTCATTCAAAGGAAGTTATGCACGTTTATTTACTGATTAAATCAGAGTCAGAGAGTCAACACCCTAACTACTAAAGATAACTTTTTGTTTTAGGACACTTGATATGGTTAAACTCTTAGCATAATTAGCATAAGTCTGATTTAAAGGTTCATCTTGTATTTAGCGTTGAAAATGCCTAAGTCACTTAGGCAGATACTGATTATGAAATGTAAAAAGCACTCTGATTGGCATAGGATATAGCCAATGGGGCACATTGAATCAGCAGCATTAGGAGGGCAGAGTTAAGTTAGATATCACAATTTGGCCAAAATATGACTTCGGCAATTATGCTATGAGGCTAAAGATATGCAACATTGGCAAAAATGTCCCCGTTGTCCCATAATACAATCCACACTTGAATGGGATATCACACCCTACATTCTGATGCCCTCATTAAAGGACCACATCTTTTCATTCTTGATCTACAGTGAACACTAGTAAATTCACATTAGCTGTGCAACCACGACTGCATGATGAACAGCCAAACCAAAGAAACTAATCCAAAGAAACAAGCGCACACTAAATGTACAGAGGGACTATTTATTTGTATTACTCAGCGGTGAATCACCGTGTAAGCAGTGTGCAGGTACTGATGTCTCTTCCCTGCCAAAGAGACACCCTTTGTCCGACCGAATGTCTCTCCCTGTGTGTCTGTCCCTGTGTGTCTGTTCATGTGAGTCTGTGTGTCTTTCCCTGTGTCCCTGTGTGTCTGTCCCTGTGTGTCTTTCCCTGTGTGTCTGTGTGTCTGTCCCTGTGTGTCTGTTCCTGTGTGTCTTTCCCTGTGTCCCTGTGTGTCTGTCCCTGCGTGTCTTTCCCTGTGTCCCTGTGTGTCTGTGTGTCTGTCCCTGTGTGTCTTTCCCTGTGTCCCTGTGTGTCTGTGTGTCTGTCCCTGTGTACCTTTCCCTGTGTCGCTGTGTGTCTGTCCCTGTGTGTCTTTCCCTGTGTCCCTGTGTGTCTGTGTGTCTGTCCCTGTGTACCTTTCCCTGTGTCGCTGTGTGTCTGTCCCTGTGTGTCTTTCCCTGTGTCCCTGTGTGTCTGTGTGTCTGTCCCTGTGTACCTTTCCCTGTGTCGCTGTGTGTCTGTCCCTGTGTGTCTTTCCCTGTGTCCCTGTGTGTCTGTGTGTCTGTGTGTCTGTTCCTGTGTGTCTGTACCTGTGTCCCTGTGCGTCTTTGTGTCTGTCCCTGTGTGTCTGTGTGTCTGCGTCTGTGTGTCTGTCCTTGTGTGTCTGTGTGTCTTTTCCTGTTCCCTTTTCCCTGTGTCTGTCCCTGTGGGTCTGTGCCTGTCTGTCTGTGTGTCTGTCCTTGTGTGTCTGTGTGTCTTTTCCTGTTCCCTTTTCCCTGTGTCTGTCCCTGTGGGTCTGTGCCTGTCTGTCTGTGTGTCTGTCCTTGTGTGTCCGTCTGTATCTGTATGTCTGTCCCTCTGTGTCCGTCTGTGTCTGTGTGTCTTTCCCTGTGTCCCTGTGTTTCTGTCTGTGTCTGTGTGTCTGTCTGTGTCTGTGCGTCTGTCCCTGTGTGTCTGGGTGGGGGGGGCCCCAGGGGCCCCTGGAGGTGCTGAGGCGTGACTAACTGACTGAGGGCCCCGCGCTCGCTGCCGCTCCGAGGGGTCTTTCCCTGTGTCCCTGTGTGTCTGTGTGTCTGTCCCTGTGTGTCTGTGTGTCTGTCCCTGTGTGTCTGTTCCTGTGTGTCTTTCCCTGTGTCCCTGTGTGTCTGTCCCTGCGTGTCTTTCCCTGTGTCCCTGTGTGTCTGTGTGTCTGTCCCTGTGTGTCTTTCCCTGTGTCCCTGTGTGTCTGTGTGTCTGTCCCTGTGTACCTTTCCCTGTGTCGCTGTGTGTCTGTCCCTGTGTGTCTTTCCCTGTGTCCCTGTGTGTCTGTGTGTCTGTGTGTCTGTTCCTGTGTGTCTGTACCTGTGTCCCTGTGTGTCTTTGTGTCTGTCCCTGTGTGTCTGTGTGTCTGCGTCTGTGTGTCTGTCCTTGTGTGTCTGTGTGTCTTTTCCTGTTCCCTTTTCCCTGTGTCTGTCCCTGTGGGTCTGTGCCTGTCTGTCTGTGTGTGTGTCTGTCCTTGTGTGTCCGTCTGTATCTGTATGTCTGTCCCTCTGTGTCCGTCTGTGTCTGTGTGTCTTTCCCTGTGTCCCTGTGTTTCTGTCTGTGTCTGTGTGTCTGTCTGTGTCTGTGCGTCTGTCCCTGTGTGTCTGGGTGGGGGGGGCCCCAGGGGCCCCTGGAGGTGCTGAGGCGTGACTAACTGACTGAGGGCCCCGCGCTCGCTGCCGCTCCGAGGGGTAATTAATTTCAGCAAACGACCGCCACGTCTGTCGGCTTTTATAAACGAGCGTTTACGCGCCACGGACAATTTAACCACTCCACTGAGCCTGTCCTGACAGAGATGAGGGAGGGAGGGAGGGGGGAGGGAGGGAGGGAGGGAGGGAGGGGGGGAGGGAGGTTGAGGGCAGATGAGACATGGGGAAGATATGGGCGGATGGGGACCACAGTGTTTGGTGAGTGATGGGAGTCTTAATCGATGGAGTAAGCATATTTACTCCCGCGATGCTCAAACGACCCGTCAGTTTTCACAGCGATGATTCCCCCGACACTAAGACCGTTATCAATATTCAAAAAAAGTTTAACATCTTAGCGCAAGGTATTAAGTGATCAAAAGCCCGAACGATGATGTTGTTTTTAAGGACAGTGACTGGAGCTAAAGTGTTGTCATCATGGGAAATAAACTGTCTCTCTTAATGTTGTCATGCTTGTAATGTATATAGACAACATTGTCTGCCTTCCATTTCTTAAACCAATTAAAAAACATTTGATACCCTGACTATCTCAAGGATCAGTGGAAGTTGCAGTATGGGCATAGACATGTAAATCCACCTGTTAAAACATCCTTCTCAAGAAAACATGCAATCTCATATTAAGCTAGTTTTGCATGACGTAACAGTTAGCAAGAAATGTGCACTTTATTTCTTATCTACTTATTCTTGACTTTTATACATGCAATCTCCTTTCGTCTTTTCATGTGCACTTTCGTCTAAATCACTCCCTTGCATGAACATATATGAACATATGTTGCGTGTGAACCTCAACATAAAGCGAGCTTACCAGCCCTATCCCAGGCACATAAAAGCAGCATATGTCGCTGTCACCTGCTACTGCTGATCCCAAAACATGTTTTTCTTAATATCCTGATCCAGAATCATACTTGGGTCGTGGAAAGCCATCATGCTGTGTGCGTGTGTGTGTGTGCATGTGTCTGTGTGTGTGTGTGTGTGTGTGTGTGTGTGTGTGTGTGTGTGTGTGTGTGTGTGTGGTGGAGGGGAGGGCTGAAATTCTATCTGGTAGCAAGACTACTGCTTTGTGGCTGCTGCCAAGCCTACCAAGGCTGGCCTCTGGTGCTGTGTTTTCACAGCTAGACACACACCGCTCTGACACCAGGCCCCTGGGCTTACAGATCTGTCAGGGCTGCATCACGGTTGTTGTGGAGGTTGCATCGTTTTTTCCCTTTTTTGTCTGCTTTTCTGCCGAGCGGCGATTATATTATACTCGAAAAAAGGGAAATATGAAGTAAAGAAAAAAAGGAAAGCTGAAAGATTGAGACAAATATCAACTTAGTGACTCAACCTGCTACCGCTCTACCCACAGAGGCCAAAGAGCCATGTTCTAACCCAGGAGCTGACACAACCCACTCGCGGCCCCTGGTAACCTGCCATCTCCCTTTACTCACTACCCTGTCTCTCTCCGTCACCCCTGGGGACAGAAATGTCGGCGCAATATGTTTCAAGAAAGACGGCTAATACTCTCAACGTGATTGCCAACCTTAAACGATGAAACAGGTTGTCTGTCAGTGTGAGACAAACCGACCCGTTTGGACGCAGGCTGCCGCAGAAGCCCTTTACCCACTGGTTGAGGAAGCAGTCTTTCGTCGCCGATATCACGTTTCTGTGTGCCAAAACTAAAAAGATGACATTTTTGTGATTCCCAGTGGACAATGCGACGTATAAGGATAGTTTTGGCATTCAAATGTGTTTCGATAACATTTCTGGTAAGAAATTTGCATTTTATTTTTGTCATCTACTAATTGTTTACTTTTATTGACTTATTTAATTCATGTTGCTTTGGATAAAAGCGTCTGCTAAACGCCCTCATTTAAATCTACATTCAGAGAAAGTAAATGAGGTTGAATTTTTTAGTTAATGCAACGTTTTCTATCGTTGCCATGGTGATTGACACGGTGATTGACCCTGGTAGCCCAGAAGCCACGTAGCTTTGGATGTTTGTCCTTGCATTGTGTAGTCATCTGAGCTGTTATTAAATGTTATTTTTATGATTCTTCAAGTGTTTTTGTGGTGAAACCCAGAAGTTCATGTTTGCATTGTTTCTTCCAAAAAATCCATTCCAAAGGTTGATTTTATGTATACATGTCAAAGAAAAATGTGTTAGTACGTCCTTCATAGCGGGAACGCAATCTTCAGTAAATATTAAATAAGTAAAAGATTTTGAAAACACTAGTACAATCAACACACCATGAATGGGGGCAAAGAATGAATTGGGAGTGAGATAGAGAAGTGTGGTCTATTTCAAATTAAACAGGGTATAAATG
>NC_136934.1:47008252-47033252 GCF_949987615.1 Pollachius pollachius | reverse complement strand
GTGTGTGTGTTTCTGTGTGTGTGCGCGCATGTTTGCGTGTGTGTGCGTCTGTGCGTGCGTGCGTGCATGCGTCAGTGCGTGCGTGTGCGTGTGCGCAAGTGTGCGTGTGCGCGCGAGTACGTGTGAGTGTGTGAGCCGAGGGCTATCCTACCCCTTTCAATATGGTAGGTATTTATCTTTTGATTGTGTTTTTGCGTGTGGGATCGGGGACCCTCTTTAGTCCTTTAGTGCTCCCGCTGCTAAACACGCACAGATTGCCCCAGAGGGAGGACCCCGAGGCAGGACTGCAGTAAACACAAGTCATTAAGTTATACCGTCCTTGTCCCTACAAACGGGTTTAATCGCCTTCCTGTTTTAATATGCGTTCAGGCGATGACAACTAACTCACGGGCTGCTCTTTGAAGGCAGGGGTTAAGAGGCTGAGTCAGACGTTATTGATTACGGTGTGGGGCTGAAATCACACTGGATGTTGTGTTTGTGCCTCTTGACATGTGTTGTTCCTGGGACTAATCTGGAGGATAACTTGGGTATGGAAATCTGTACGTGCATGAAAAAAAAGTATGGGTATTAAAATGTATTATTTAGAGTATGTCACAAAGTACCTTGGGAAAGATCATTAATGACTTGACCGGAAGTATAATTTTATGTTCTCATATAAGCAAGTTTTGTGTTCTTTCATAAGCAATACCCAAGTGTTTACCTCGAATACATAATAAATATTTGATATTACAGATAATTATACTAGAAGAGTGGCCCCTTGATCCAGCTTTGACAACATTTCTGCATTACTCTATCCTGACATCCCCGTCCCATTCGCAAATGCATCATAGTCTTGCACATCTCAATTAATTTTAATTTTCCAAGAAACGTGTGGCACATCAGTGGCAGCCATCTTGGTTGTTTTTGAAAATGCCTCAGTTTAGGTAAATTTAAGGTATTTATATAATTTCATAATTTCCTCATGCATATTCATACTATATTCACTATTGATAGTCCATGCCACAAAAGCTGCCAACTACTTCTAATTTAAAAGTGACATTCAGTCATTTAGCGCTTCTGACCAATTAGTCTGATTATTTTTAAGCTTCAAAATATTTATTTATAATATTTATATTGATACAAAAATGTACCTGCTTTATTCAAATTACACCTATTTACAAGATGGAGAATTAACACTGCTGCCAGATGCTCATCATGTAGCGTAGCCACAGTGCTTGTGGGACTGCTCTGAAAAGGAGGTCATATCACAAGCATAAACTGGGTATTGGCGAATAATTGTGTATCCACAACTACCCGTGGATTTTGTTATTTGCACAGAAGCAGCAAATAGCCCATTCATAGCTGAAATAATACAGAGATTCTAATTGTGTGGCATTTAGCGCCGTTCACCTGCTGCTCAAGCATGGCACTGCAGTCTTTTTACTTTCATATTATGGTTGACTGGAGTAGCAAAGTTTTCTCTCTACAATAGCTCTGCTAACGTGTTACCGCCAAACACTGCTAAGGAAAACCGCCTGGAACACATATTGCAAACATCTTTATCTTTACAATCTTAATGAACAACAAGAAGGCACCGTTTATACTAAGAAATGGCCTTCTGTTTTCTAGCTTGCGTCGTACAAGGGGATCACAACGAGTTTTAAGCACAGCGATGAGGTCTGCATCCTGGTGAACTTGATAGAGTGATCTTTCCAGAGACTTTTGCAAGACTATTGACTATTTCAGTACTAGTTCTTGATTCTTTTGAAACATATAATACAAGACCACAAACAGTAACATAACTTATTTTACTAACTAATGAACCAAATTAAAACAATTATAAGTTGTACGTGAGATTTATTGTTTAGTTTATTTTTTACTTACAAAATTGTTTACTTTTATTTGCCAACTATCTAACTGTGCATTAAAGTTATCATAAAGTGCCATATGCACAAGTATTCAAGAACCATACACGTGTACAAACACATCCTCTGCACAAAATTCTTACAAAAGTTCACCTGTGCACACGTGCAATAACATGAAAAACTAACTGTGAGAAAACTGTGTCGGGGTGAGCCTAAATTCCCGCTCTTCTCTGGCAGTTTCTCTAAGTGTTTTCTTTTGCTTTGAAGTGGCACAGCTAGATCACTTCCCGAATCTCCAAAGGATATTCTCGGTACCGCCGAGAAAACGAGACGGCGGTTGATAGGCACCACTTACACACAATCATGACTGCTCGAAGTAAGGCGTAGCCCAGCCAATCACAAGCCGCCTACATCCAGCAGGAACGAAACCAAAACTCTTAATAACCAGCCACTCAAGATTACTGCACGTCGCTGTCTGCTGTCTAAAAAGTGTATAGATACGGCGCTGTTGTGCATTGTGTATCTTGAATCATTTGTACAAATCCTACAGTGCAGTGGAGAATGAGATGAACCGCTTCATTAAGCAACGGTGGTGTGTGTTGTTTTTTTGTAAAACGACTGTGGATTTCAGAAACAATGCCGTGCTCACGCAGTACTGATACAGACATCGCTGACGTTACCAACGCTGTCGACCAGGAGGATATCTTCAAAAATAATCTATGAAAATATAATAATTAATCATAATTTAACACATTTATTTATTTATTATAAATTATTGGATTATCATGCACCCAACAATTTTTTTGTTTAAAACATACGTTTACCGATTGATACAACAGAGGTACAGGATCATCCATGGCTTTGAAACATGCTTTGAGTGATTCCTGACGAGGACCCTTTCACAGTGTGTTTTTTCGAATAGATCCTACTACCATCAAGCACAGCAGAAGAAAGAGAGGGCCTCCAGGTAGACTGGAAGGTATGAACACATCAAAGCAACCAGAAAATATGTCTCCCTAGTTCTCCTATAGTGGCCACCGTAACCTACAGAGCTTATAGCTGCAGTAGGGCCACAACTACCCTGGAGAAGGAGCTTCAGACATGAATGGCCCACACATGTGGAGGCCATTGAAGTGAATGGGTGAGAGTTTTGTCCACATCGGAATCCATGCATGAATGGTGAAACCCCTTCTTGAGAGGCAGCCCAAGCACGGGTCACGGCCACTGCGTTCTTCAAGAAATATGCTTAAAAATTGAAGAGGGAATGAATGAATTGAGCATGTAATGTTTTTTTTATGAATTATTTATGCACTACATCGAGTAAGACCTTCATCTGGCAAACAAGGACTTTCACCTGACTTTCACATCTCCAAGATTCTTCTTCTTTTTTAGAAAGGGTTTCTCACAAAAATAGGCAAATTGTAAACTGTTAGGTCGGTCTACATCCGACCGTCAAAGTGAAATGCAGCCACCAGGGTAATAAAAAAGGGGAAGGTTGAGGCCCCGTGGTGGTTGTGGTGGAGAGCTGCACCCTAAATCAATACACAAGGCTGAGGATCCACTCTCCAAGTCATCACTGTCCACCATCTCCTCTGTACGTCTCTTAAGCTGTCAGTTCTCTCTGTGTTGTACTCTAAAACATACTGTTCCTGTCATCCCCAGCAGAAGTCACCTTGTTTCCGCTGCGACCCGCTGGTCTGAAAGTCAACACCGTCCCCGACAGTGGTACTTTGACTGAGAGTGCTATTATAATCTTTGATGTCATGGATGACTCATTGGTATGTGTCCCTGAGAAGCTTTTGCGTATTTTCCAGGATAAACACCCCGTGTCCACTGACTCACTCTGCACTCTACCCACTCTTTAGAAAACCATGGATACTTAAGCTAACTGCCGTTTTTCCTGTAAAAGTTGTAATGCTGTGTGTGGGTGTGTGCAAGGATGTCTGTGTGTAAATGTGTGTTTGCGTGTGTGTAAATTTGAGTGAACATTCTCTATTCTAAAGAATAGAGAAACCATTATGTAGAGCTCAACTAAGGCTGTGCTTTGACTAAGGGTTAATCCAGTACAAAATTTAATATTATTGGATATTCTCACATGCACTTACTTCACTTGCTAACATCTAAAGGGTAGTTTTACCATTTCTAACAAATCGCATTAAAATAATAGCGCTTGAATCCTACAGTACCTTTAAGTTTCAAACCGTTACCGCTATCCCCTACCCAACATTTCCACAGTCATTCGGCTGTTGAATTCCCACTGTATGGCTATTCTTTTAATGCAAATTATGTTAAAATAACAGCTCTAAAATCCTACAGCACCTTTTTCCAAGCTTTACCTCTTTCCCCAACCCACCTCTTCCGCAGTCTTCCAGCTGCTGCACCCCCACTGTGTCCTCCTGCCCAAGTTCACCGCAACATCGGGAAGTTCAGATGATAGCAAACTCAATCAAGTCAGAACTGTTAGTCAGCACTTTTTTGCTTTTTACTTATCCAAACCCCTGACAGCTAGACTTACAGAGAAGCCGGAGGGAATCTGCACACCCACTGCAATACCAACTTGTATAATGTAGAACAACATGAGCACAACTATTCTTCATGGTTCCAAAAATCCTTTTTGGAGAGCATTAGTTTTGGTCTGCGGTATTTTTGTTCAACCGCAAAGTAGTGCAGGGGTTTCTCATGGAATGACATTGGGTTTCTGTCATACAAATAAAGCATCTTTTTGCTGTTGGTTGTATTAATGTATGCTCGGCTGTAATGTTATTGTTTGTCATTCTTGAGTACACTACAATGGATACTAATTAACCACAGTACTAGGCTTACAGTCTGCCTTGTGTTTTGGTGTGATGTATATTACTTCGAACATTACTTATTTTCATATATTTCACAACCATTTGTTGTCTTTGTCCTTCAGACAAAAAACACCAACATGTGAATTTGGTCGGACAGAATTTGACCTTATCCTAAAGCCCGTCGAGATCATTGTGGTTGATCTTGTTCAAAGCCTTTCAGAAGGCATTGACCCAGCCCCAACCAGTTTCCTCCACCACTGAAGTCGGTTTCACTTCCCCTACCCCATCACTTCCTGCCAAGCCCAGCTCACATTCTGGACTGCATATTTGGACTGGACCTCAGCCTCACGCTGGC
The DNA here is from genome assembly GCF_949987615.1 of Pollachius pollachius. Classification (NCBI taxonomy): domain Eukaryota; kingdom Metazoa; phylum Chordata; class Actinopteri; order Gadiformes; family Gadidae; genus Pollachius; species Pollachius pollachius. The sequence goes on along the minus strand of NC_136934.1, from coordinate 47,028,261 downwards.
CCTGAGCACTGTCTCTGCACTTGTAATGTCAGCTTGGCGAGACAACAGAGAATCACCCAGAACAGACACACCACAGACACTGCAAACACTGGAGCTCCAGCCATGAAGTGTAGGGCGGGTGGGTAGGGAGGAAGGGGAGAGGAGCCGGAGTAAATCAGAAGGAGGTGGAGAACGACAGACAGAAGATTCAAAGACAAATGTTGAAGGAGGTCAAAACACAGACTAAGCACCAGCTGTTGTGAAGTCTAATGCAATGTGGAAGGCGAAGACAAACCGACTGGAATCTACTGGGGTTTCCATCGGGCTGTGGTCAATATGTGCACGTATTTGTAAGAAAGATCCATTAAAAGTCAATTTAACATTGGTTGTTGTGCACACACAGTAAACAAGGCCAGATGCACTCAGGGCATACATCTCCAATAACAATCATTATGTTAGGACGCTTTCAGCTGTTGCTTTGGTGGGGTCTGGCCTTAAGGAATTACCGTGACTTGTCATTATAGCTAATGAAAAATTCAGCAAGGCTAATGTTTCTTATGGCTTTGAGCCATGGAATATTACTTTTCTTTGTGTGATTTCATTTCCCACATGTTGCTGTACTGAGATGTATGATTATGAACTGTCCTCAAGTTTGGGACATTAACAGTTGAGAGTGGGGAATTTAATTTGGATGGTTCATCTTTTTAATATTGTACTTTTTACCTATTGATGGTAAAAGACTTGTGTGACCATCTATGCAACTCACCTAAGAAGGAATAGCTTGGGAACCAGACAAATCTTGCCAGCTCATGTTTAATCTGCTTTGTAGATAAGGTCTGGCTCCCCTCCCATACAGAAAGATTTCTGCCCGGTACATAATACGCCGACCAATCACAACCGTCTATCTAATAAGAGGCAGGATCAATCAGAATCCCGACAGAAACTGTATAAGAACCCTGTGCTTTAGCCAATGCTTTGGTCTTCAGCCTACGGAGCTCTTTGAGCGACAGGCTGATTTCCCATGCAGGGGACTTCAGCCTGCGCCCCTTTTGGAGGAACGCGGTTTGATTTCCCATCTTAGGCCTAGGATCATTGTTTGTTGTATGCATGTTGTGTTGTATCATTGTTTGTATGTTGTTGTACTATTAGTGCCAAATATCTGACCATAATTGTCTACAAGTAATGTCTGCTTTTTGCAGTAAGAAATCAGTCCTAGACGCAATATCTGTTAAAGGAAATTACCACGACAAGATGTATTTTTGTCACCAGTTTCATTGCCGTGATTGATTGAAGGCTTATCCAATCACCTTCAGAGGCATTATGGTCTGCGTCCTTGGGGGACGCCCCTTGAAAATCTAAAACGACCGGAGGGATTCCAGACTAATTGCAGTTTACAATCCGTCTGGCGATGCCTGGCTCACATGTGAAGGCCATGAGGACAAATTGCCTTTCGTCATACCCCAAAGAATCAACATTTGATGACGCATTCCCATCACTTGCGTTTTGACCTGGCTTAATCTCTGTCTCTGTCTATCTGTCTCTCTGTCTCTCTCTCTCTCTCTCTCTCTCTCTCTCTCTCTCTCTCTCTCTCTCTCTCTCTCTGTGTAGTCCAGCCAGCCATTGTGGGGTTGTGGGATTGTGGCTGTCCCATCTTAGGCTCCGTATCATCCGGAATCTCATCTTTCTCATGTCTTCCCGGAGCTTGTTTGGCCAAGCATGAAAAGACTGTGTGTGTGTGTGTGTGTGTGTGTGTGTGTGTGTGTGTGTGTGTGTGTGTGTGTGTGTGTGTGTGTGTGTGTGTGTGTGTGTGTGTGTGTGTGTGTGTGTGTGTGCAAAGAAAAAGAGAGCGAGAGAAAAGGAGGGAGCCAGAAAGACTCCCTTTCTCACAACCCAACCTGGTTGGTTAACTTCCACAAGATGCAAAGTAGCGTGACCTAACCCTCATCTTACCCCTTTCAAGTGGTTCAAGAGACAAAGGCTCGGCTCCACACTCCAGCACAAACAACTCGCACATCTCTCAGTGAGCCAACCATCTACAGGCCTGAGTAACATTTTCCAAACTGATCTAATATTGCTCGAACCTCAAATCACAGACACTTCACTGATGATGGCAGCATTAATGCTCCGTGTCCACGTCGTCGCAGGCATCGTACAACTTTGGTTAACCACACACAGTGAAAATGGTTTATTTTAGCATGCAACCTATGTATTGCAACAGGTGTTTTAAAGAAGAGTCGGCACTCAGGCTGTAGACCTTGTATAAAGGGGACACTATACCGAAATTTAACTTGCTGCAACCTTGACCCAGTTGTGTCCAAAAAGCCCCCTTTCTAACACCAGCAATTCAGACCATAAGCACAGGTATTTTACCTGTTCGATTTCAGGGTCATGCAAGGTGCAAGAGTGTGGTGTTGCGGATGGTGTGTGATTCTATGCCCTCTTTCAGGGGAAGATTCACGATCAATCACTAGCGCTATTTTCCCCAACAAATAGCACTTTAACATGGTACTCAACAATATGATCATCCCTTGGGTCGCTGTTCGTTAAAATAATGGATAGGCTGGAAGATTAGCTAGTCAGGGTTGTCCTCGAGTCTAGACCGTCCCGTTTAATGTGGTTGCTTGGTAACCGAATGAGCCCTCTCTCTCACACGCAGGTCCCAGTTTGAGTACTTGCGGCTCCATTCCAATCGTTCGAGGCTGACAGAGTACTTCCTATCTGAAAGGCCTTTAACCCCAGATGTACAACCGGCAGCCCGACCCCTTTTCCAACCCAGGGCATCAATCCTACTGGGTCCTCTTTCTGTCTTCTAATTTCCCCAGTCAGAAAATTCACTAGTATCCCCTTAAGCTCAATTCACATCACAACAATCCAGCGACCGCAGTTTAAAAAAACACTACTTTCTTTAGCCCAATTTTCGAGTATAGCCTCTGTCTGCACTCCATCCCAGACCGTACATTTAAGCTTCTTGCTTGAATGGTTGAATCAATCGTCATTCATTCGCAGCCAAGAACACAGATGTTCTGCCAGGCAGCTGTGCTGTCCTCATCGTTAGGGTTTGGAAGAGCTTACACGCAGACTAGATGTGTCTAATATGTGAGACGCAGTGTTTGGTGTACGAGACAGAACCTAAAACCCAACATTATTTTGCAAGAAATTGAAGAATTAGCTTTTCAGACGCAGCACTGTGGCGTCACTTCTTTCTATTTAACCGTTGCACATTTTCTGGAACGGCATTAAACCAAGTGACATTTAACAATAAATCAAAGTGTTTGCCAAAAGTCAGCCGTAAAGATGAATAGCTCGCCAGACAGAGCAGGGGGAAAAAAACTGTCAGTGAGTGTGAAGCCATCCAAGTGGAGAATTAGCCAGGGAAAATACCAACCAGCTACTCAGGCTGTTCATCATGCTGCAGCCTGCCACCCACTCTGCCAGAAAGCCAGCCAGCCGGCCGGTTAAACACATCAGACAATCGTAAGAACAACGGCTTCTCCTTTTGCGTTTTTCCATGGAACCTGTCGCTGCATTCCTTTCACTATGAGCTGGCCCTTGACTCACGTGGCTCTAAGGTTACAGGAAGTTAGTCATAACAACCCCGGCCCACCGCAGCCTTTTAAAACCACTCCGGTTAACATGAGGCTGGTCCAAGGCACCGCACAACACAGCTGCAACGGTGTACCTCGGTTCAAAGGGTTCACCCAAGGAGCAGCTAAATAAAGGTCATTTAAAAGGGGAGTGAGGGGGCGCCCTAGTGGTTCACAGGGTAGAGTGCGTACCATTAAGGCCCGGTCCTTACCACAGCGACCGGGGTGAGATTCCTGCTCTTAGTCTTTTGCTGCATGTCTTCCCCTCTCTCTTCCCCATACCTTCCTGTCTATCTCCCTTTACAATATAAAGAATAAAACCTTCAAAAGATGCCTGAAACAACAGTCTTGGTGTTTGCGATGTGGTGCATCTAGTTGTTTTGGCATTGGAAAGGATATCATTGCAGGTTGTGAGTACTTGAGACGACGCCCCCAAGGTGTATGGCAATCATTTCTGCGGTTACAATAGTGAGCACGCCATCGCGAGACAATCTGTGTCATCGCCCAAAAAGGGGAAAGTAAAGTGATGGTTCATTACCATTACTTAATGTTATTTATAAATTATGAAGGTGCAATCTAGGTGCCTAGACGCCTGCCAATGAGCAGCTATCACGTCCAACGTTGCTGACAATCTTGGCCACCAAGTAACATTTCCAACGGGCCGGATCCAAAATCGATTCCTTCCTTCTGTTTGCCGTCCATGATGCTGCACGGTGCATCTGAATGGCGTGCAACGCATTTATATACGTTTGGACTTCAGAGATGTCCATCACCATTAGGGGTCTTTGCTCCGTCCCGACACAACTGAGCGTTGAATGTTGAACTTGTTATATGACAAAACATGTTTTGTGGAGAAAACAGAACAGGCCTCCAGCCAATGTTGCTGTAATAGCTGGCAAGAGCAAAGAGCTGCTGATTGGGATTAATGTCCAAATATGAACGTAAAAATATATGAAATCATCAGTGGTAACGTTTTTTGAATCGAGATGGAAACAGTGAGCCATGCACTTGGTGGGAGGAAAATTAAAAACCATAACATAATATTAGAGAAATACGAAGAAAAAAAAAGAGGAGAATTTAATGCATTTTTCATTTACACCATGACTTTGAGGCTATGAATAAAAAAGGTAGAGGTAGTAGCTGCGGAGAACTCGAGGGGATGGAGGGGTGTGGGTGTGAGGAATATAAAAAGTGGTGGTGGGATTGGTGGAGGTGGAAGGCGGGGGGGGGCGGGGTGCTAGGGTGCAAGAGGTAAATTAAATCAATAATGAATGGCCCCAGAACAGGGACTTAATCAGAGCAGCAGGTCTCCGTATATTGCTCCTGACTAGCGCACGCATCGTCGCCGTCGATTCAATTTACTCTCCAAACGCTCGCAAAAATAAATAAAACACAGAAAATGAATTGAGACGCTCATTCAAATTCATTACAAAGCGTCCCCAGCATGCCCCACGGTGCATGATATTCCCTTGAGGAGCCCGAGAAAGAGTTGATAGTATACTATATTATAATATATCTATATGAATATATGGTGTGTGCCCTGACGCCTTCGATTCCAAAGAGGACGCCGGGAGAAGGGGCACATTCAACAACAGATCTCACGCACGTAAATATGTACACACACTAATGTGCACGCACATATTCACAGGGATATCTGTATGCGAATCTCACCTGTGTATACATACACAAGCAGGCACTGTCTCATTAAGACCTTGAACCCAGTGCCTATAAGCACCTCAGATGGAGACACAGAGAAACAAAGAGAGAGAGAGAGAGAGCGAGAGAGAGAGAGAGAGAGAGAGAGAGGGGGAGAGATGGATGGATAGAGAGAGAGACGGAGAGAGAGCAATAGAGATAGAGAGAGAGAGAGAGAGAGAGAGAGAGAGGGAGAGAGAGAGAGACGGGGAGTGAGATAAAGGAAAGGAAAATCGTATTCATTAATCAGACTCAAAGGCGACGGTTTCCACAATAAAAGCGTGAAATAATAATAATGAAAATCTCATCAAGCGAGGGGCAGTGTTGCATCACAGTGTGGCTCTGACGTGGTGCAGGTGGGCGAAGCCGGCACCGCGTCTCTGTTCTGGCCGACTGGGCCCGGTGGTGTCAAGTGGTGTTTTAATAGTGGGAGCTGACGCCTCCACCCAGCGCAGCCGCACGGCCGCACGCCTCCACGCGTAAAAGCAATCTCACTACGGCTGTCTCTCTGTCTCTTTGTCTTTCTGCTGATTGATTTGTCACTTGCCACTCCTGCCTGTCTCACACACACACATACAAACGCACGCACGCACACACACACACGCGCATACAGACACGCAGGCACGTAGGTACGCACACACAGAGACACGCACGGACGCACACAGAGACGCACACAAACACACACACACACACACATGTGCATGCACGCGCACACACACACACACAGACTTGCACAGACACAGAAAAACATACAGGGTTTCACTCGCGCCCCTGCGTGAGTGCATGCTCACGTGCACAAATCCATCCATTCTACCCCCCCCCCCCCCCCCCCCGCTCTAGTCCCTCCCACATTTTTTTTTTCACAACAGCTTCATAATGCCTGGCAACTCCTCAACACTGGGCCTAATTGAAAGATGAACAACTTTATTGAGGCTTAATCCATCACCTTGGCACCTCAGGTGGGGAGGAGGAGGAGGGCACGGAGAAAGGAGAACGAGAAGGGTCCATGAAGCACAGAGAAGCAGCGTGAGCCGAAGGAGCAAGAGGAAGACAGGAGATAAAAACACAAAGGGAGAGAGAATTAGCAGGGCCTTTAAAAAACAGAGAGACAGACAGAGATGGAGAGAGTAGCAGGGCATGGAGAACATAGAGAGAGAGAGACAGAGAGAGAGAGAGAGAGAGAGAGAGAGTAGCAGGACAAAAGAAGAGAGAGAAAGCGAAGCAGGCCATAAAAAAGAAGGGATGAGTGGTAGAGAGAGAGAGGAGGGAGAGGGGAGCGAGAGAGAGAGGGGGGGAGCGGGAAAGTGAGAGAGCGAGAGAGGAGGAGAGGGAGAGGGAGAGAGAGAGAGAGGAGGAGAGGGAGAGGGAGAGGGGGAGAGAGAGGAGGAGAGGGAGAGAGAGAGAGAGAGAGAGAGAGAGAGAGGAGGAGAGGGAGAGGGAGAGAGAGAGGAGGAGAGGGAGATAGAGAGATACAGAGGAGGAGAGGGAGAGAGAGAGAGGAGGAGAGGGAGAGAGAGAGAGAGGAGGAGAGGGAGAGAGAGAGAGAGGAGGAGAGGGAGAGAGAGAGAGAGAGGAGGAGAGGGAGAGGGAGAGAGAGAGAGGAAGAGAGGGAGAGGGAGAGAGAGAGGAGGAGAGGGAGAGAGAGAGAGAGGAGGAGAGGGAGAGGGAGAGAGAGAGAGGAGGAGAGGGAGAGAGAGAGAGAGGAGGAGAGAGAGAGAGGAGGAGAGGGAGAGGGAGAGAGAGAGAGGAGGAGAGGGAGAGGGAGAGGGAGAGGGAGAAAGAGAGATGGGGGGGAAGGGAGGAAGGGAGCGAGAGAGACAGGAAGAGATGCAGATGAGCCGCCCCTGCAAGCCTGGCCTCAGATGCATGCCGCTCAGCGGTGCTGGCAGACAGACAGGCGGGCTCCGCCCATGGACGGGAGCGCGGGCCACGCGGACGCACGCCAGCTTGACAATGAGAAACTCATTAACTGCCCATTATGTCGATTTAAACAACGGCAGGAACATCATCAGCATGATTAAAGCGCCCTTGGTGGGAATAGCATTGATTTAACACAGAGTAACGCTGTCTGAACATCATGTGAGAGCGATAGTATTCACCGCCGAAGCTACCCTCGGCAGCCGAGCCGAGCAACGGATCAGAGTATTGTTTTGGTAAATCGGGACAGAAATTATTAATGCTATGATCATTTGTCTTTTAGATTTTTATCAACAGGCAAACACAGTGATGATGGATTAAGGTATGTACGATATTACATTGCTATTGTAATTATTCATGCTAATGCTACAAACACACAAACACCATAAAGTAGGATTTGCTTTAGTTTTTTTAACATCATTGTTTGTTGATTTCGTATGCGTGATTTTGTAGCGTTTTTATTATTATAAGACAGATGTTAACTGTGTCAACTGAATTGAATATTGCCAACATAGGGAGTTGACCCTGAACCAGGAATGAATCAAGAATAAATTTATGTATTTTTATAGCTCTGCGCGTGAGTGAAAACTCAGAGGGATGTGGGTGAACTTTACTGAACCGATTGCGTAGCAGGAGCACAGCAGAAGGGAAATCTCCTGTGTGTTGCTTAAATGCTTTATCTCATCCTTTGCCTAGCAACCAGTTATACAACAGACACAGAAAGTACACACAGATCCACACAGTCCCACATTGTCATGCAAACCCACACAACCAAATCTGCAGCATGCACCTGCAGCAGCACACAAATACACACATACACACACAAAGACACACACACACACACACAGCCACACACACACACACACCATCCAAAGTCAACGGAAGAACTGTGACTTCATTCTCGTAACACAACTCGAAAACATTTCTTTCGTCACTTGGTTAGGATCCAAACCAGCAGTTCATCTCTGCATTATTAATTGTAAGCGTTAGACTGTTCTATTTAATTAAAAAGTAATTACGGATGGAATATTAAGAACTGTTGGCCATAGACCACTCACCCTCAACGGCCAAATATGGATCAGTTCCGCTGCTAGTGGCGAGACACCTCAAGCCAATAACGTGAGCTCTACGGCTTCATAATGGTTGTATTTAAACCAATAGGTGACAGCTTTATAGCCATATTTATTTGAGACTTGATGGGTAGAACGAGCATTACTAGCCACACAGAGACAGCCCAACATTGTCATTCAGACCCACACCAACCAATCTTGCTGTATTAACAACTTGATGGCTCATGGGCAGACAAACTTTGGAGGGGTATTAACCACAGACACACACACACACACACACACACACAAACACACACACACACTCAGTTGAAGTGCATGGTGTTTGAGAATAACCTAAAATGGTTCAGTGCAAAACAGCGGGAAAAGAATCCATAAAAATTCTATCAAAAATAAATCAAAGAATATCTCGAAATTGAAAAGTTGTGTATCGCTACTGCTCCGAGATTACCTCTCGGAGATCAATCAGGGTTACAGTCGCGGCATCCTATTCACCGCAGCACCCATCAGTGAGGAAGCAAAGACGAGGACAGATGAACAAAGAACGCCTCAAAATCATCAAAATCAATTGACGTACAGTCCGAACGAGAGATACATTATGTCACTCTCCAGAACTGCTTTCTGTTCTTGCAGCGTTTAGTCTAGCTTGTCTAGACTTTTCCTTGTCACACACTAATAATCTCTGACATGTTTTTAGCCATCTGAGCGCAAATGGGTGCAAAATCATGCCATGATCACCTCACACTTTCCAGAAAATCAACTTAATGTCTTCCCCACACATCACCCTATAAATATATTAAATTACAATGTCTGTCATTCGTTGGACTTTATTCCGTTACGCTTGTTCAGCAAAAGCTTTCCATGGAATTAGTGGCATGCATAAACGCTCCCATTTATGCATATCATATTCATGTTTAGGACTATTCACACACGTATACCTTACATACGTGACATTGAGCTTCCAGGCACAGGGTTTTGATTTGGCCTGTTATACGGTGTGTTATACGGCGTACCATGCCAAAATCTTCCAGATGCATAAGTCGTGCATGAGTGTAAAATAGATTGGAGAGCGGTTTGTAGAGGATTGAAGACAAACCCAGGTTCCCTGGCAACCTGTGATGGAACCTGCTCTCTCATGGAGTAAATGTGTGGAGTGATAGCTACGGGTCCAATTCTGTCAGAAAATCAACAAGTAGGGAAAACTCTCGCCTGTAACTTCCCCCTAAGAGCGATCTGGGCTCTCCATTGCATGGCTAGCCTTGTGTCACCATGATACAAATCTTCCAAAGTAGGGCCACCGATGAGGCTATTTGTTCCAGCGGTGTTTATGTGACTTAGCTTTGCAGCAGTCTGATTTGTTTCAATGAGAAAAATGTGGGAGGCGCCAGGGGGACGTTCGTCCTGGGAGTCTTTAAGCTAACAGCCGTGCGATATACACTCCTCTCCCACACCCATTATTCAACGCTACTGCACCTGCAATGCAGTTTACGCCTTTATGGCTGTGTGTGCGTTGTTTCTTGTGCGCGCAACGGAAACGCACGTGCATGGGCGTGAGGATGGTGTGTGCGGTTGTGTGTCCACCGCACTTTTCTGCACACGCTTTCAATTAAAAACTGGACGACAAGATAAACCTATTTGAGTCCAGGGCCACAGCACATCGTCTTTGCCAGCCAATAGAACTGATCAGATGGAAGGGAGTATGGCACGCCGGCCAAACTGGTTAACATGAGGCCGTTAATGAAAATAATATTTTGTTAACATGTCATAAATCTACGGGTGCATGTGTTGTGTCCCCCTGCATCAAGGGACTTTCTTTGTATGTAACCGATGGTAACAGCCGTGTTGGAATTTCCACAGTTGTCTTTGTTGAAACAGCCCTTACGCGAGGTTGAAACTCATAAACAGGACACTGTTGCTGTCATTATTTCATGTTGCGCACCAGACGGCTCGCGTTGCAGTGTGCAGAATCCATTACCTTGGTTTGTCGGGGAACAAAAAAAGCAGTGTTATTGTGTGGTTTCCGAGCGATATTTTTGTGCATAGTCCACTAAAATATGTCCGTTCCAACTATGTGTGAATCGGGAACACACTGTGGGCGATACAGTGGAGTTGCGAAACGAACTGATGTTTTGAGCTTATTGCAAAATAAAGCTGAAGAGGAAACCCAAGGTCATGATTCGGAAAAATCAAAACAAACCGATTTTGAAAATAATAATAAACATTCGACAAAACAAAATGGTGCTCAACAGTAGGATTAGCATTGTTTGGATTATTGTAGGAGATAAATGTACACATACATTTGTAAAGAAAACAACAATAAAACACTGAATGTGTGTGTGATTACAGCTGAGAAGTTGTTTAAACCTTTTCTACAAAAGAAGGAATGGACAATTTATCTGCAAATCCATGAGGTAGACATATATCGAGAAATGGATGTGACATTAATATTCAATGACACTTCTTGCCATTTTAGAAAGAATGATGGAGAAATGTTCTATAAAGAATGGAAATGCTCCATATTGGAGTTTGTCTATTCTGAGCCGTAAGCTCTATGGCACGGCGTTAATCAAGTGCAACCGTTTTCTAAATCAGTAAATAAAACACCTTTATTTTCCCAACTACTGTAAGAACAACTGCTTTTCTTCTCATGCGCATTACCATATATACCTGGGCCCTCTCAGCAAAGAGCGAGCTAATGCCTGGAACGGACACAGTGGGATCACTGTTTACTGCTTACTTTACTGTTTACTGTTACATTGACTGAACAGTCATGGTTTACTATTGACACTACTACGAGTGGCGGCTACAAGTTGATGCTCATTATTTTCCTTAGATGGTGTGTTGCTATTTAGTTCTTAGTATTTTTATTAGCGATAGCTTGCTATCCATTTTCCTAGCAGAGCATGGAGACGATGAGATAACGATGTGTGAGTTGTTAGTTTGTTTATTGATACCAGGATTTATCTTTCAAGGGTCTACTCCACAGTCAATTATTTTAAGTTAGTCCCACGTTGTGGCGTTTAAAAAATTAGCAGTCCCCAGCATGAGTGTTTTTTTGGAGAAATTAATTTTAAAGAACAACCAACTGCTCCTTGATTTAATTTGGTGTACTGGACACTTTAGTGCATCTTCTATGTTTGGGAGCAATTGAATATGTTTCTCAGGGTATGTTATCTTAATAGGTAATATTGTTATCATTATGAGAGAACAACATGAACTTGAGGGACTGGTTGTAAAAACTGTAAAAAAAATAATAATAATAATAAGACATCTTTTTTTTTCTTTTATTTTTCTTTCAAACTGTTTTCAGTATCAGTTCATTTCCTTCGGATCAGGTTGTTTAGTTGAAGCTTGACAGCCTCGTGCTCACTTGTTTGGTGATGACACACAGCAGCAAGTACTACCACCGCACAACGCACAACACACAACACACACGTCTAGACTGGAAAAACTAGTGCATTTAAAATTTGTAATACGCAGAAACATCTTCCAGAAACACGTTTTTTTGTGTGTTTGCCGCTTGCGTCTGCTAACATTTATACAGACGCCTAACTGCGCAAAGATTATGGATTATACTTTTGCAGGAGAAAAAAAATAATGGTGTTGGGGTCCACAAATGTCCTTCAATGGGACTCCCCCACAACTGTTATCACGCCCTGTTTGTCAACCTAGTAAATTACTTCCGAACACTCAACAAGAAATATGAAATTGAAAAAGTCAAAGCAATCATACATTTCAATTTTTATGAATGCATTTATTTCCATGTGCCTACAATGACGGAACGCTTTCTGGAACTAGACTACTAAAGCCGGGGTCAACTGACCTCTACGCTCATTCAAAAAGCTTTCCATCTTGCAGGTGGCCGTCTCTGCCGTACATACAAGCTCTGTGTGCATCCATTTGATACAGCTACCTCTGTACAGGTACCGATTTACCCATCTACGTATTCTTTCTCTCCGCTCTTTTTAATTACTTCTTACTGTTCCTGAATTGCTAGATTCATAGCAAAATAACAGGCTAAAGAGCCTCCTCTTTTGAAATCACCAGAAAGGCAGCATTGTCAGAAAGGCCTGAACTTCAGACTGTGAAAAACTAATCATAAAAATCTCAAAAGAACAAGTAACATCAAGGGAATTTCTTTAGTCTGCTAGCCCTCTTTAGGATTAAACCGTCTTAATGTAGCGTCTTCAGTTATTCAGTATTTTTACTAAGAGGTCTGTAATAGCGTGCAATTAATGACGAAATAAGTATGAAATGACGAAGCAGCCATTTAACTCTTTGTCCCTTGCTGTAATTATCCTTTCTCTGTCAAACTCTCTCCGATAGAGATACAAAACAACATATTAAGCAATTGCTATTATTTGCTATCTTGGAACATTAGAAAGAGCTTTGTTCAGTGTTTGAGCCAGTATGTGTGTTTGTGTGCTCGCATGTGTGTGTGTGTGTGTGTGTGTGTGTGTGTGTGTGTGTGTGTGTGTGTGTGTGTGTCTCTGAGTGTGTCTCTGAGTGTGTATGTGTGTGCGCGGCCTGCACTGTATAAGACGAGCCCTGCCACCTCTATAACTGCTGGGTCTGTGTTTTCATTAGCCGTTTGGCGCTTACAGAATGTAATAATGACTCAAACAAACAAACACCAAATTATCTTCGTAATTAAGTTTTTGAAAAGCCAGGGGAGAGAGGGAGAGGAGGGGAGAGCCGAAGAGAATCACTTGGCAAGCATGCACTGTCTGCCACGCTGGTAATGAAGTGCTCATGCCTGTGTATGTCTGTGTGTGTGTATGTGTACGTGTTTATATGTGTGTGTGCGTGTCTTTGTGTGTGTGTGCGTGTGTGTGTGCGTGTGCTTCTTTCAAGCGTTCGGCGGCGAAAAAAATAAGAAATAAAGAAAAACTGGAGGAGGCGAGGAGAAGGAAAAGAGGCAAAGAGAGAGTGTTTGTTCCAAGTTCTGAGGAGGAAGTCTTCTGTGAGGTCTGGAGGCTCCTCGTTCTCCCACCTTCTTCACTTATGCTTCAGTCATAACTCTCTCCTCTTTAACCTCTCACCATCTGTGCCCCCTGCCTCTCAGCGCGGCCCACCGCCTGCTTCTCAATTAGATCAATCTCTTCCCTTCCCTGCCAGTTTTCTCTTTCCTTCGTCTCTCTTTCGGTCCCTTAATGTCCACTTTTTTCTTCTTTTCTGCATGATGCCCACTCCCATCAACCACCCTCTTCATTAACAGTTTCCGTCAAGTGGTGCATTGTATAAGCCAACGGCATTTTACCAGGACACACACACACACACACACACACACACACACACAAACACACACACACACACACACAAAAATGTGTGTTGCCCACCCGATGCAAGCACAGAACACAGGCGAGTTTTGGCTAGGCCACAAAACGCTCGCTCACATCCCGATGCCAAGTTTATTGGTTGCGCGGCTGAAACTAGGACATCCATAAACTGGGAAATTGCTCTTACGGCTGCAATGTCGGGAGGAACACTGCCACTGTGGGTGGACCACTCAGCTCTCGGAGATCCTATTTGTTTTGACCGATGTGCACCGCCATAGCAGCAAGTTCAGCGGACTCAGCTTGGTCGAGTGTGTGTCTCCATAAGAAAACACTTAAGTGGAAGGAAGGGTGGTGCAGTAGAGGTAGACAAGCAGGATTTACAGAGGCACACTGAGGGCCGTGAAGGCAGGAATGAAATAAAAGGTTGCAAAGAGAAAGAACAACATTATCACTGCACTGCACCAGGGGAGCACAAGCAGCGCACGTGCTCACTCTGACGGCCCTCTGTATTCAAGTCCAGCACTCAGACTCTACGGGGCTGATATCTAACGCCTCGCGGTGGAGAGCGACTTCCCATCGAGGGGTTGGCGAGGGCGACTCTCTTTCCATGGTTTCATCGTTATGAAATCAGGGTGACACCTTAGACAGTTATTGTGTAATGGACTTCACCCACAGTTCGCTCGGGTCTCTCCGAGAGCACAATAGCTGTGTGATTGGATCCCCCATCAGCCACCGGGAATCAGAGCCGGGGGCTCACTGACACCGCGAGTGTCCAGAGCCCCCGACAAAACAAAATGGGCCCCGCTCTGTTTCGCCAGCTGCGTTGATCCGAGGACACAGAAATTCGACGAACAGCCAAAGTGGCTCTCAAGAGATGACGACGATGAGGAGGAGGAGGGGGAGGAGGTGGAGGGGGGAGGAGGTGGGGGGGGGGGGGGACTTCAGATGTGGTGGACGCCACTGCCACCGTTGCAGCTGCTACAGTTATCCGCATGAGAATGGTGCCAATCTGCCATCCTTTCAGGGGAGAGTCTCTCTCGCTCCAGCGGACGTGAAAGGGAAAATAGCCCGCTTCTTCTTGGGATGGCTGGAGAGAGAGAGAGAGAGAGAGAGAGAGAGACAGACTCGCGCCCTCAATACATGGGGAAGACGGGGAAACGGGGTTAAGATAAAATGAGAGAGAGAGGGATAAAACGGAGTGGAGAGGTGTTGACGACGGCCAAGTGCCCGCTGATGATGGCCCCATGCTGTTCTCTGTGAACCACACTGATTTTCTAACCAATCAGCTGATTGTCTCTCGTGGTAGTCACCTGATGTAGTCACCTGATTGAGGCCTGTTTAGCACAGGGATTTATCTTTCCTTGGGTAGGTAAATTCTTTGAGAGCCACAAATAACCAGCCTTTTCTTTTTGTGTAGAAAAATACCAAAAATGTATGTAGCTTACGATGGTGTGTACAGCTAATAAATGTGAATTGCCATCTAAACTAGACCTGGTTTTGTGGGTTTAATAGCATCATCGGATTACTGCTGTGTTAGTTATATATATGAACAACATATATATTTGTATATACATATGAACAAATGGCAAAATAAACACAAAGCAATGCAAGAAGTAAAGCGCAAAATTTTCCTCAGCAGGTCTTACGAACAAACCTCAATAAATGGCAGGCATCACATATTTATGAATAACGTTTCATCTCTCTAAACTCTGGAGCTATATTGCATATTATTGTGAAATGTCAGCTGGCTTTTCAATAGCTCATCAAATTCAATAGGAGAAGTGTGCCACCATGTAGCCCATCTCAAGAATGCCTTTTTATTCCCCAGTAGCTTCTCTCTATCTCTCTCTCTCTCTCTCTCTCTCTCTCTCCCTATCTCTCTGGCTCTCTCTCACTCTCTGGCTCTCTCTCACTCTCTCTCTCCCTCCCTCCCCCTCCGCCCTCCACCCTTTCTCTCTCTCTCTCTCTCTCTCTCTCTCTCTCTCTCTCTCTCTCTCTCTCTCTCTCCGGCTCTCTCTCACTCTCTCACTCACTCTCTGGCTCTCTCTCTCTCCCTCCCTCCCCCTCTACTCTCTCTCTCTCTCTCTCTCTCTCTCACTCTCTCACTCACTCAATCTCTGGCTCACTCTCTCTCCCTCCCCCTCTGCTCTCTCATTCTCTGGCTCTCTCTCACTCTCTCTCTCTCTCTCTCTCTCTCTCTCTCTCTCTCTTTCTCCCTCTTGCTCAGGCCAGCTGACATTTAAAAACCAGGGAGAATGACGAGAGGACAGAAAGGTTTCTCCGGCGAGCGTGGCCTTGACGTGGCCCCAGCCAGCCTCCCGGGATGTGACCCCATCCCGGGCGTTCTGGAATACTATAGGGGGAAGGAGCGCTGTCATTCATATCGGGGAATGATTGAAATCCCAAAGAGGGAGAGAGATGTTTCTCCATGCATGTGTGTGTGTGTGTGAATTTAACACAATGGAGAGGGAAGGATGGGATGCAGACTGTTTTTGTGATAGGGGGTATAGCTGGGATCAGAGAAGTCGGTTACGGGTGCCGCAATTTTCTATATGATTTCACCATAAAGAGATAGAGTTTAGAGGTGTACATAATCGTCAATATCTGTATTTGCGTCTGTATGAGCATATATGACCTGAAATGTACATGGTTTGTAACGGGAGTCACATTACATCGGGCAAATGTTGTATTTTCTCACTTAATCTATTAAAAATGCAAAACAACATGGTCTTAAACCATAAATGCTTATTGTATTATTGTGCAAAGAAAATACACTCCGTGACTCCCTATAGTCCAGTTGGACGGGTTTCGGTTGTTGCCAACCTCTGCCCCAACCAGGAAGTATTTTTCAGCCCACAAACCGCTGGCTATAATATTCCCGCAACAGATACTCAATATCGGTTGACAACGGACTTCAAACTACCAGATTTTTTGCATCTAACGGATGTTAAACCCCAGCTGTCGCGAGTGACGTGTGACGCCGTTCAGCGTTAAGATAAGGTAACACTCATAGCGGATGTGTTTGGTGGTCACTGATTCATGGGAAAAACGAGTGAGTGGGCGTATGTTTTACTGCGTGGGACAGGGGGCAGCTTGAGTCGTCACATTACACACGCCATGATCCATTCCGTGTCTCCTAAACATTAACACACAGTGCTTAGAACTCGGGTTCTAGCCTTCATTTTGATGGGTTACCGGGTCTTTCCAGCTGCTACAGCAGGCTTTTGTCTTGCTAGCTCCCTTACCTGACCCGGTGGGGGGGACTACAGAATCAAGTCAAGTTATCAATAAGGTGTAGTATATGAAACGACGATAGTTATCGACGACTGGAATCAAAACTCCTATGTTTGAAACAGAATAGGCATTTTAATCTTGTGGCCGTCCACAATTATATTGAAGAATCTTAACGGTTCATTCATGGCTCATTTAACGAGCAACTTCTGGTAGAATAAATATCTGTTTTCTTTGCTTCCCTGAATAACGCCTCTTGATTTTGGTACATCCCTAACAGATGACCCAAATCTCCCGTCTGGGCCTCTCTTATCTTAAAAAATAAGAGATCATGCCCTGTTTACTCTGGACTGGGCCACTATGGGGTCTCAAGCCATAAACACATTTGTTCAACTTCGAGCAGAGGTGTCCCGTTATTGAAAACAGCAATGCACACACAAAAAATGCCAACCCTATCAGAACAAAACATTCAGCAGGACTGAGGCATTAGTCGATATAGAGTATGACTGACCGCACACCTTTCACCACACAGATGCTAGCAGACCACTGTAGTGGAGACGGCTGGGTTTGATCAAGCGGCTTAATGGATTGCAGACAGAGGGTCCGGCCATGAGCCAAGAGGAACGTCAACACTACTCCACTGTGATCCAATGATTACTCACGCTAGCGTCGGGACCGCAGCAATACTGGCAAAACCCTTATGTTGAATATGAAAAATGCAGACAAAATTAATTGAGGTTCGCGTTTCAAAATGGCACATCACTCAATTAAAGATCTCAGATCTCGGCTTTAAGCAGGGAGCGACGGCACGTATACATCTGCATGCGTGTGCATTTGCTTTGGAACACCATAACTTGGGAGGGCTCTAAGACTGTAGTGAAACAAATGGTTCTGCGCTGAAGGCACCGTGCCTCCTGGCACACACTAATAGCCCTCCATGAATACGTAGCCTGTCTCAATCCGTCCCACCACCCATGCTATGCTCTCCTTTGCTCTCCCTCCAGCTCATCACTCCTGCTCTGTTTACAACTCTTCCTCCACCTCCACTTGGCATTCCCTCGCCTTGCCCCGCCCAATGCCCAACCCCGCACCCTGTCTCCACTCATCTCCCTCTCTCTCCCTCTCCCACGCGCTCTCCCTCTCTCTCTCTCTCTCTCTCCCTCTCCCACGCTCTCTCTCTACGCCCCCTCCTTCTCTCTCTCTCTCTCTCTCCCACTCACTCGCTATTTCCCCCTCTCTCTCTCTCTCCCTCCCACGCTCTCTCTCTCTACGCCCCCTCCTTCTCTCTCTCTCCCACACTCTCTCGCTCTCGCTCTCCCCCCCCCCCCCTCTCTCTCTCTCTCTCCCTCTCTCTCTCTCTCCCTCTCTCCAGCCAAGAGGCTCCCAGCCACTCATAACTCTTCATTAGAGTTCTCCCCGGGCCCTGCGGCTGCACCGTGTAGCAAAGCTGCTGCATCCAACTGCAACCGGAGAGCAAGAAGGGGAGAGAGAGAGAGAGAGAGAGAGAGAGAGAGAGAGAGAGAGACCGCCCGGAGGCAATTAGCCAACCCCGTAGAATAACATCATGCTGGACACAACGCTCCGCCGACTCCCAGGGCTGGCCTATAGAAAACACGCGCTTATTAGCCTTTTGATGGCGGAATACAAGGGCGCAGACCACTTGGAACGTCACAGTAAATGAACAGAGGCGAGGGCACCGCATTGTACAGTACAAATTACAACAGAGAGGACAGCAGATACTGTATGTGGGGGTGAGACCTTAAGCCAGTGTTGACTGGATCCTTACTTTCCTCTTTACCTTGTTATGTCCTTGCGGGGTGGAGAAAAAAAAAAGGACAAATCAGGCCCCCACTTGTTGAAACTGAAGCTGTTATTATGATAACGATTGTCCCCTTGACTTAAGTTTCTCCTGCCGGTTTGCAGGTACCTATCAACTCCTGTAATTCAGAATTCCTCTGACCAAACCAATTAATGATGATGAGATTCATTTTAACGATTCCAACGGGGAAATGCAGTAGGAGCCTCAGAAATCAGCGAAAGGCTTGAAAAATCAAGTGCTTTTTGTATTTGGGATATAACACACAAGACTGAGTGGGGTTCCCTGCAGTGGATTTAGAAGCAGGCCGGCATGGGTAAGGTCCTGATTGAAGTGGAGAGGGCTAGAGATCCAACACTTGATGAGAATCCAGGCTGGCAAAACACATGGTCTCAGTAACAACAGATTTGACAAAGTAGTGAGGCTTCAACATCAAACCGACAGGTTGTTTTTGAAGGAGAGACTCCCAGGAAGGGTACAAATACCAGGGAGCACAAAACAGGCCCAGTCGACAGTCTGGATATCAGCGAACCCTGGATTTCAACAGCCGTAGATGTCACCATCACAAGTTCCCTCAGTGAATACCAGCAACCTCGGCATCAACTCCCCTCCATGCAATCCTTCACACTGCGAGACTCACAAGCAGACAGCTGCAGAAACGAAGGAGACAGATGGAAGGTGTGCTAGGGTCCCCCAGCAGTGGAAGGATTAAACCATCAACTCAATAACAGCCACCGGAGAGATGAGGAGGATTGGGGGAAACCATGTACTAGAGACTGTTGCCTGTTATAAACAGTCTGAGTTAGTTTCCATGATTCGGGCTCTTCAACCCAGATTGTCTGACGCCTTGTCATGACTGCGTGCCTTGTGAGTGATATCATTATTTTTATGTTGTGTCCTCCACAATGAGGTGCTACGTAGAGATGCTACGCATTGCCCTGCAGTGCACGATATCTCCCTTTATTCACTTACTAATTATATCATATTGCCTCACTGATAATAATTACATAAAAACAGAGCACATGCAGTAGTTTCGAACGGAGACAAATCCCAATCTCATCATTGTCATAATACAAGTCCAAAATCATATAAACGGAGTGAAGTACTGCCTCATCTCTGAAAACATTGCTGATGCAAGCATGGCCAATAGCTAGACGTTGCACGTGCATAGTATGGAGGGTGCTGGATGGATCGGGTATCCTTGTATTCTATTAATACGACAGCACTGACAATGGCTGCTCTCTCACTGCATCTCCGGGCATTGTCAATACCAAGCTCACATTGCCCTCTTGAAAAACAACTCTGTGCGACTAAACGTTGATTACTAAACGTATCGCTTGTATACTCTTCGAACGGTAAAAAATGAAATAGATGTCTCCACTGTACAGGGGCAAAAGGTTTCGTTTAAGAATTACTGTCACAACGTACAAGCCTGCACAAT
>NC_136934.1:46878252-47005752 GCF_949987615.1 Pollachius pollachius | reverse complement strand
TACGCTAGAGGCTTTGCTGTGAGGGTTGCTGATAGCGGGTTAGTAAGACTCTTACTTTGCATTGAGTAGCACTGCATTAGGTTGACATTGAGGAAACGAAGGCGATGATTAAACTTTCCTGATTAATCGATTAATCACTTGTGTCGTTTATGAAAGGTCATAAAGAATCCCACATACTCGTCACAGCAGAACGCACAGTAGGGCTCACGAATGAGCTGGCTTTGCCTGAGAACCGCTCAAGAAACATATTTATAACCTAAGCATTCATGTCACTGGTCTGAAACAGAAGCACTTCTAAAGCCAAATGCCTGTATTCCTTTATATACATAAACTGCAAATTACCTATTAATAACAATAAGAAGCAATTCATTTTTAGTGAAATAACCTTCATCATTTCAGCCACGGCTGAGAAGATGCACTTGTTTATCCTATACACCGCCTTAATGAATACCTTTACTCTGTCGGCAACATAAGCAGAGATCGACAGGCAGAGAGACGAGTTAGCAGAGGAGCCGGGTGCTCTGTCTTTCTGATGAGGAATACAGGACCCCCGCTGTTCTACTGCACTCCAGCAAGGGCAGGTTTAATGAATAGTGAGATACATGATAAATGTGGCCATATGGCGGAGCCGGCTGGCCAAGTCAGAGGTGCAAGCTAGCTCTGCCTCTCACACACAAACACACACACACACACACACACACACACACACACACACACGCACACACACAGACACACTACAGCACAGATCTGTACAGGTTTATAAGGAAGCAAATACACACATTACGCGCATTGGTATAAGCACACGTGCACGTAATCAGGCGCACGCACGCACGCACAGATGCAGATGTACAACTCTTTACTCTTTTGCCAGAAAAGGAGAGGCATCAAACTCTGTTCAATTTGAGACAACAGCAGGTAGGAGGATATGACCTCCAGGTCTAGTGGAGAGAGGCGAGATGGAGTGCTGTGCCACTGCGACCAACTGTGCAGCTCACTGCACTTTGAGCAGGCACAAAGTTCCACAAGTCTTGTGGAGTCCACTCAACACAAGTGACTTTCTTTCTTTCCACGACCGCGTGCCTCTGTGAATGAATGCAGTGACTCTTCTTCTAATTCGACGCCCGCCTCTCCACTCATTCGCCGCCCGGCCGTCTGTCGGTCTCGGCTGAACCGGACCGGCCGAGGGCCATACGGCTTCCCATCCCGTCTTCAGGAATGTACTGTCATCGCCGCCGCCCCTGTTTTTCCAGTCACAGCGCAGTTGGCGTCTGTTGCACCTCTCTCTCTCTCTCTTGCTCTCTCTGTGTGCAACTCTTTTTTTAATAATTCCATACACATCCAGAACTGTACAAAACATGGACACACTGTCTCCCTCCGGCGCTGAAAACATGTGAGCGCGCGCACACACACACACACACAGACACACACACCAACACACACACACACTCAAGGTCAGAGTGTGGATGGGGCCTGTGCACTAACATATACTATCGCACTGTCTCTCTCTCTTTCGTGCGCTCCCACGCGCGCACCCATGTTCAACAAGGCAATCGTCCTCCTTTCACAGCAGATGCTATCTCTCTCTCTAATTGGCTCAGTCGGAAAAACAAAAGGAAAGGCCTTGGATGCCCTGCCTCCGCTCTGCCTATCCAGTCCGGAGAGGCCCGGGGCAGTCTTTGTTCCGACACACAAACACACGCAGACACACACACAAAAACACACACACAGACACACACATGGCGGCACGGGACCACGTTGCCCTCTAAGGGTCTGGCCCTAATCACATGCAACAATCGCAGCAGCACTATGGAGAGGTGGTGGTGGTGGGGCAGAGGGAAATTTCTCTGCAGCAGTAATCCGTTCCCTTGTTGGGGAACATGTGCTGCGCTGTAAATACAGTAATAAATAAACAGAGGGAGGCAGACGGCCATGTTGCCTCGCTGTGGAGAGATGGCACGCTGTCGGGGACCACGAGAGGGTAATGCTAGAACTGTGCGTGACACACTGCGCAACGCGCCCCGAGGGGAAGGCAGATTAGTGAATCTGGGGCCCATGAAGGCACCCTTCAATGGAGGCCCTGGAGTTTCTCCAAATTTTGGAGAAGCTCTGCCCGCCAATTGAGAAAAGTATGGAGTACGCAGCTCAAAGATGTTTGAAATGGTGAGACAAATCTTGCTGGTGATTTATTTATGAATGTGTCCATGTGTGATTGTGGAAATATGATGTATTGGAGATATAATAGCAAGTTCAGAGTTGATCAGAGATATGTATGCATATGTATATTTAGATGATATGGATATCATCGTATATGTACTGTGTGACCACAGTGTTAGTGTTATAAAGAGTAAATCTAAATATTGACTATATCTCTATGATTTATATCTGTATCTACCACATACCGCAATGCATTTGTCACTAGGGTCATAAATCCCAACATCAGCGTCATGGAAACCTACAACTCAACTCCCCTCATTCAACAGTGGGCGTGTTAACATGGATACGATTCACCCCCTTTGGGTTTATCCGTGGCCATTTTGTGAATGGAGAGTGGGCGGTGTTTAACAAAAACACTCAGTTTGCTTTGTTTACTCTTTGGTGCAACATGATGGAAAGGGCTTCATTATGCACTGCATACCAAAGAGATGTTGAATCCTTCTTTATATCATCGCTGTGAAGCTTTAGGTCACTAAGTGACAGGCTGACAGGATGTGTTAGCATATACGCTATAGGAATCACTTCTATACCATTCTTTGGGAAAAAAACAAGGAAAATAACAACTCATTTATAATAAGAAATTTCATTTAAGCCCTCGAGGCGAGCAGCGCTCTAGACGCCTGTGAATGTCAGAGTTTTCTGAGGTCATCAATCTCAGCTTTGGTTGATGCTCCGTTGATGGCAGTTGACTTTCAGTTGGCAAGTGTTCGCATGGCCCTCCAGAGTTTTGAAATGGAGTGAGAGGGAGGCCGGTCCCGAGTCTTAGTTTGATTTGCTTGTTTTCGCTGAGGTTCGCTGACCTGGCTGACAATCAGATGATAAATAGTCCTTTCAGTTAAAACATTGATTGTGATCTTGGGCAGTAGGGCGATGCAGTAGGTTAACGCTGATGTTGCCTCACACAACAAAACTCTTGTTGTGTTTAGTGTCCTAAACACATGAGTTACAACAGCGGGATGCTGTTGGAAAAGAAGCAAACAAACTAAGTAAAAAGTGAAACTACTCAGGATGACTAAAGGTTAATTACACATGTAAAACGGATTGTAATCCGAACATCAGTTCAGAAGAAGGATGATTCTCTAAAGAGGTATATTGAGGCGGGTGTATGTTTAACAAAAGGAATGACAATTGGATTGGGTTGCGGTTGGAGATGGAGCTGCTTTACTGTAGCTTAAATACACAAACAAAGACAGCAAAACATCAAAACCACGCACCACCACTTCCGCTCAGCCACATCATCGCCTGGAGACGGCCTTAAAGTCAACTATTCCCGGAACCTGACGGTTGTGGATTCTGACACAATGATTCACAATGATTCACCCTATTCACAATATGCAATAAAGATTTGAGAATAAAAGATAACCTTAACCTTGTTAAGAAATAAACATCTGGACTAAAAAAACAGGCTAAAAAACAAGGATGACAACAACATGCTCTCAGTCCATCGAAGATAAATCAAAGCATCTGCGTCTAAATGAATTGTTTGCGCAATAAAATATGCCTTTTTTTCAATTTTTTTTAAGAAAGTGCAGGGTTTTACTAAAGCTTGAATCTGCGTTATTTCAGTTGACCGTCAGCCCTTATGAACATCTGACAATCTTAACAATTTGGTTAAGGTTTCACAGCAGCGTTAGGCGGTACATGTAAGTATTTCGGTTGTGGGCAAAGATGCGTAATAAGATGCAGCTTATACTATGAATCGGCTTATTTGTGGCTTCATTTTACCGCTCCTCTGGCTTATGGAAAATGCAGCTTTATTTAAAAAAAATATGGTATGCTTGAGTGCTTAACATGCTTAGAGTATATATTCATACTGTACAAATGGATGTATTACGTTATTAATAATTCATAAACACAAAGATTGCTGTAAACTACTTCTGGAATCCAATTTGGCTTCAGTCTATGTAAATCAGTCTTTGATTATTATTCATTAAGTGGGAAATTCCCTTGTACACAGTCCAGGGAGTAAACCTGGCAAATAACCACTGCCCCTCTGTGGTGGAATTATGTAAAACCATGCACATTGTACAACATATTTCCTTACCCAAAATGTAAATGTTTTCGCACCCTTGCTATAACGATGACTTTTTTTTATTTCATGGATTCTACTCATTCAATTCTCTTCCTTTGTCATTAACTAGCAGTTAAAAAACGGATGTGCAACAAGAAAAACTGGATAAGATACTATTCAACCAAATTTAGATTTTAAGATTAAACTCAATTATTTAATTCGTGTATAATATTGCTATGGAATAAAATTAAATAAAAATTAAACGTTTTGACATTTATTCAGAATACAAGATAAGATTGGGTGTTACAATGTTTCTGACAATATTACAATGGGACAAGAAAACAATAACATTTAAAAAATGTAAATTACCCAGCCCAGCCCTTAATCCAGACAGACAGGGTATGATGGCTCAGACTTGAATATAACAAGCACAAATCACTAATACACCACCAAAAAAACCTCTCCAGAAATGTATGCCAGGAAACTGCTTGTACTTTGAGATCATGTGAAGGAGTACTTGAGTTATTTCAGTTTGGATAGGTTCAAAGTTGCCAAACTGTCAGAAGTGATTGTAGAACAGGCAACTGATTAATTGCCTCCAAAGAAACAGCCAGCCCTCCAGTTTTCTGGGTCCAGTCTTTTGTCATCAACATCCAATTACGTGGGCTGCAATGCATTAATAATTCATGCAGCGCCTTTGCAGACAAAAACATGACAATCAGCAGAGTCAATGAATAACTTGTGTCATCACCAGTACAGTGTATCACAAACTAGCAGCACTCCCGAAATCTCTGTAATCTCTCTGATTACCAGACTCAAGTATAAGGTGCAGACACGTATGACTCAAGATTGTCAAAATGTGTGCGAAAATGTTATAAACAACAAAGTCTCTCCACAGAATTTGCACCTTGAGATTAACATTCTAAATAGATAATAAACACGATAATTGAAACCGACTTTTCATAATGTAAAGACTACATTGTGCCGCCAAATTGATACCCATGTAAAACTAATTAGATTTTCAAGTGACCATTATTTCTCTAATATGTTGTCATAGCACTCACGCTTGCTAACCCATCCTCGGGTACGGCAAACAAGCACTTCATTTGTGCACTCAACTGGCACATGCATAATAATGACCTCATTTGCATATATTATGCACGTTCATTTAGTATGTTGATGCTCAGTAAACCTCTGGCTTGGATCATTCAGCCAACACTATAATTGGCAGTATTGATGCTCTGACATTTGTTAATATATCAGTAGGTCTTGCTTGTTCACTTAACGACCAAACAACCGCTTTGATTCCTACTGCTTCGGCGGCCCCTCACCGTCTGTCTGTCTCCCAATTTCCCCCACATTTAAAATTCCATTAAAAACCGGGACGTCCACAGAGAGGATGTGCTGGTCGGGTCGCTGTGGAGAATGACTTCAAGGGGCCTCCGGGTCTAAGCCATGTCAAACATGGATGTAGCGCTTCCCAGTCAGCGTTCAACCATCAGGAGTTATGTGTGTCCCAGTTCAGCCAGGCCTGGGAGCACCAACATCACCATTGAGGCTAAAACTAATCCCGAGCAGAAAAGTTCCCTACATGGGAAAATGGCAAGTGGAAAGTTGGGTTAAGTAATTAGGCGTATTAATTGGGGTTCGCTGGGTGGGTGGCCGCGTGCTGCGCAGGTACATGTTGTTTTTATTTCGAGCCCGACGTGGTAAATACAGAGAGCACAGAAAAGAGAAGGCAGGACAAGCTGTGAAAGCTTATTTTTTTTTTGCAATCAAGAGTTTTTGGAGAAGATTACGGAGAAGAGAGGCGAGACTAACAAGAAACAAGCGGGAGGCCGCGTCGCCACGCCAACCGCTCCTGGTAATCAAACGGAGAGCTGGAGAGGTGTCTTTGTTCCCGTCGCCATGCCTTGCATGAGCACAGACGGGGTGGTTCTCTGACCCTTGACAATCCAATAGATTCCATTGTGTGACGGATGACACAGAACGGAACGGAACAAACTGTACCATATTATGCAGAAGGATATTGTACCAAGTATGATCTGTTGACATTCCCTCGGTTGTAAAACATGATAACATAACATGACAAAATACCCTCTATATGATTCCTCTTAAGATTCTGGCAGCCTCTTGTTCATAGTGGTTTTTTTAAGCACTTGAATACTTAAATCCTAGCGTGCCAAATCTGCAGTCTCACTGCAACGTTTGGTGGACAAAAGAGCTCGATCAAAAGGGAGATTTAGCGAGAATGGGCCATATTTAAAGTTGAAGTGCATGTTCCAGCGTTACTCATTGTTGGTCGATTTCTGCACAGTTTGCACAAAACCCATAAAGATGTGGTACATCTTGAACAGCATGGACAATTTGGGCACCTGTGTAAACGCATAACTACTTTTATTAACAGTGAGATTTATAAACAAATTACATTTACAGTCTGAAGTCTATCAAGACATTTTCAGGTATTTAAATACCAATGCAAATATAAACAACAGGAAAAGGCTGAGCAGGATTCCCAAACCGATAAAAATCTGGAGGATACTATTGGCCCAAAGTGCTACTATAACAAGGGAAAGTCTTTCAGGTATTTAAATACCAATGCAAATATACACAACACTAGCAAAATATAAAAATATGCAAATACCGTATTCATCAAATTAACAAAATGGATCATGTCTCTGTTTAACCTGTGGCGAACAAACAGTAATAAACAACAAAGAATAAAACAAAAAAAAGTAATTAAACGCAAATATAGCTTACCATAGAGCCAACTGACATTGCTCTATACAGCTGCCCTTTGGTTTGAGCCTCCCAATCATAACCTATGGATCTCCTCATTCGATCTGCCCCAGAGTCATCTGTCAAGCTACAAGTTGCTTGGGCCAGGCTGTGAACCGAGGCTCCTCAGCTCCTCTGCGCTGGCTGCACTCTCAAACCTGAAGCCCTCGACGATCAAGGCATCGCCGTCCTCCTCAATCCCGCCCTGACACAACCAGGAGCTCTGGTCCTGTTTAAAGAACACACGAGCCATTGGACCTGGCTGTGGGCTCACACGCCTGATGGTGATTTGTACAGGATTGCTCATGCCTCATCGCAATGTACTGTTTTTATTTGACCACTGTTAACCAACAAATCGGCCAATCATCGAATCCAGATAATATAAACAACATGCGCCATGATGAAACAACATCACCAGCTTTAATGCAAGATGTACTGATGCATGCCCTTCAACCGTATGCATGCGGTCTGTAAGTGGAGCTGTGACAGCAACACACTCACAGAAGAGAATAGGAGTTTTCTGATGCAACCGATCACATTTCTGAAAGTCAATTGCAATCAAATGGAAACCTTTTTCCCTTTCTATCACATCTGTTTGAAGCAGAACCTAAATGAGTGGGATTGGCATATCAGCCCCTCAATTAGATCTATTTTCCCTGATAATTAAAAACGTACTGCTGATAGAATGTACATAGACAGGAGGACACAATGTCTGTGCAGGCGTTGTCACTGTTTTTCTCACATTGTTCTGATATATTTAGAGAATTCAAATCTCATTTGGAGAACTTAATTTAGAGCTCCATCTAGTGTATGTTTGAAGTTCAACACATTTGAGTATTTCACAGTCATTTCTATACCCAATGTCAATGATGTATATATAATTTATTAAACCTTAGGCTTAAGATATGCAAGATACTGAAAAGGGCGACACTATTATACTGCTATAACCGGCATAATATATTACGTGAATTGATGTGCATATAAACTGCCTACGGAAAGGTCTCCATAAAAATCACCTCCACCTGACTTTGATCCCCAGCTAGTTCAGACACTGATTTACACACAGTGCACGCTCACACAAACACTCTCCCACACAGACACACACAGACACACACACAGACACACACATTCATCCCGGCATCATCATTCGCAGTTTAGTACTTTCAACAGGCTGTTTTAATTTGGATTTCAGCCGTCCAATGTAATGAACAAGGTGCCCATTGAAGCTAAGTGGACACATTTGAATTTTGTCCGGTTAGTGATTCATACCTTGCTGTGGTTTGGTTTCTGTCTGGAGCCGCCATTTGAGTCGAATTGTTTTATCAGGTCCTCTATGTCCCACATCAGCTTCTGGGCTTTAATCAATACTGCAGCAAAACAAAAACAAAAATTGACATTTGTCAGTGGATTATGAACATCCTGGCCTAGATGCTGAGACGCCATTTGTGACCACAAAAGATTCCAAGCAAGACAAGCAGGACATGAACAGATTGTATGCTGAATAGCTATTTTTTGTTCTAAAGAATTGTACAGAACTTTAGAGGCAAGTTTTGCAGCACTTACAGTAATTTGGTTGGAAGTGACATAAGAGGAGTCTTTCCTCACATGACATGTTTTTGATTTGTCCAGCCTCCTGTATGGCAATACCACATGACTTCCTGTCAGTATCCGTAAGTGCTCTCAAATCCTAACAATTGACCGGGAAAAAATATAGAAAACAACAACCAGTAAGTAACACTTAAAAGAGAGGAGAAATTGGCAATGTTTTGCAAAGTGGTTGAGGCATAGGAAGTGCAAAGTGTTCATATGAATGCTGCCAGAGCTTGTTGAAAGTGAAGCCACTGGTAAATTAAATTAACAGAAGAGAATCACTCTATGAAGCACCTTCGCAGCAATGGATCGGTAGCTGCCTACACACTTGGCCATGGCCCAACATCTGCTGTGGGGGTTGCCCAGGAACTCAACATGGTAGCTGCGCACATCTCCATCTCCATCCTGTTTCCAGTGCATCCCGTTGCCTGGGTCAGGGCTCAAGACAGCTGGCCACCTAAAAGCAGATGACAAGACATTCTTGGTAAAAAGTTTAACTAACTACGAATTCAACAAAATTACACATGGAAAAGTAAGTTCAAGTTTTGTTTTTTTTTGCTTTGATGAATGAAATAAAACAGCGAATGGATTGAAAAAATTGTTGTTCTTTGGAGAGGGGGGGAATTGAAACCTTGTGTAGCCTTTGTATCTATACAGTAGTTTGCAGGCCATCCCTTTATGTTGGTGTTGGTCTGACCTCGTTATAAATACCCTTGTGTTTCCGTTTCACCTTGAAACAACAAACCATGAAACTTCCTTCTCTTGTTGGGTGTTTGAAGCCAAGTGAACAGCATATCGAGCAACTCTTGCACTTAGGTGAGGAGATCTGTTTTTAAAAAAGAACTCGGCAGCCTCACAGTAAGCTATGTTGAGAGAGCCATGCACATTTCTCAGTATTATACCTCATATGACCTCGCCCCATCCCCATTTGAATTTGGCACGCATTGTGTTTTATTACTGTGTGCTGCGCTATAGTGCTAGATGCCTTTTTTTATATTTTATGATTCATGAAAAACAAAATCCATGAACTGTGAATACAAGGCTCTTTTATACACCTACCACGGCCATCCCCTGATCTTTGCAGAGACAAGACTGCCTACGGGGATCTGTGAGTAAACATAACCCAAGCCATGCTTTTTGAGCAGGGAGGCACTTGGTAAGAGCTGCTGTGGGGCCGCACATGAGCTGTACACCGGATCGGGGTTCATGCTGCAGAACCAGGACTGCTGTGTGCTCAGCCTCACACCAACATCGCTCACCTAAGGTGCAATGATAAACAAGGAGATGAGATAAGGAGCGTGAACATGGACACAAGTTTAAGATAAAATGATTTTTGTGTCAACACTAAAAAAGAAAGTGTTTTTGATTTCCTATATGAAATGGTGAAGCTAAGATAAGAATAAAACTGCTCATAGAATTTTTAAGAGCTGTTATCAGATATTCAGAACGTATATCAGAAGAAAAAAAACTGGTCAGCATATATATATTTTCTACATAGAACATTTCTAATCACCTGAGAAATTAGCCTCCATTTCAAACAGCGTGGTGTTTCACACTGGACCCATATTTGATTCTCTTCCACAGGTGAAGATTCGTTGGGACTTTTAACGTTCTTGGTGGTGCTGGATGATTTACGTGGTCGAGTCGGCGGTACAACAGAGCTGGGGGGATGTGCCATCGTCAGTGCTCCTTGACTGCCCTCTATGTGACGATATGAAACACTGCAAATGAAAATATGCAAATTAAGGAATGTCAAAAATGTAACAATAATATAAACTACAATACAAACAACATAAATCGTGTTTTACTGTATGTCTAGGCACTGATAAACTAAACTGGAATGGTCACAATAATGAAGCTAACTTGGCTTAGCTTAAGTAAACTAAAGCTGACTATCGAACCTACGGTAATTGCAAAATTAGATAACAGCTAATTAGCAATGAGGTTAACAATTACACAAATTCAAATAACATAAACTAGTTACCTTTGGAGGGCTCAATGTGTGGTTGTGTTTCCAACATTCATCGTCAAACGACCATTAATGTTTTTCCTAGACTAAAAATGTTCAGACCGTCCCGTGTAGAAGCACCACGCGACCACCAGTAGGCCTACAAGTGCCACGCGACCACCAGCACCGCCACCTTGCCATCTGTACCAACTGATCTCTTGACATCAAGTCAGGCCATGTTGTAAACTAGGTTTTTTATAGGATTTATACTTTTGCATAAATTACCTCAAATGTTTCATTCTTTGTGTTTTTTTAAGTAACATTCAACCGTTTTTTAAAGAGCGCCACACAAACATACACGACACATCTCATCTTTTAAGGAACATCCAACCCGTGTGAAAGAGCGCCCCGCACACACACACACGACACATCTCCTACTCCGTGCTTTTATTTTGAAGGCACTCAAACTCGGGCTCCCCCCGGAAGTTTATGTTTTCCCCTCACCTGTCAGCTCTGACACGGTGGTGGAAGTGTCGTCTGGCTTCCTTTGTTTTTCAACCCAGAGACGGATCGCCACTTCCCCCCCCCCCCCCGCCCCCCCCTCCGACGGTGAAAACATTTATTCCCATGCACGACAACACACACATCGACGACGACGCGACACACCCTCGACCGTTATCCGAGACGGTGAGTAGTGGACGACGGCGACCCGCGGCATCGGCGGTAGTAGCTTAGCCCTAGCCTCACCAGACGGCCACTGGCCAGTGTTGCCAGATTGGGCGGGAAATATGGCCCAATCTGGCAACACTGCCAGTGGTGAGCATTAGCCGACGGTCTAGGATAGATGTGATCACAACAGATCGATCACGGTGATCGGCTGCCTCACATAATCGACATGTCTAGGGTGTATCGTGTGTTGTCTTTGCTGTGTTAGGATGAGTGTTTGTTTTGTGTGTTGGTGTGAGGGCTGTCAACAGAGTTGTTAACTGTGTCCTGTGTTAGCTTCGTAAATAACAAGAGAAACCTTCGTTGTTTACAAGGTTTCCCTGCCCTGGACGTTGTCTGGTTTTCCTATTTTGATCATTCCCCAGCGTTCCCTTGATTGTAACCCTGGTGGATTGTGTTATTAATTCCTTGTTTTAGGATACAGTCATCCGAGTGCTGTGTGTTGTCGGGTATCGTTTCTATGTTAGTTTCGTTTTGCAGCCCCTTCGTGGTCGGCGACGTTCACAGATCAGCTGTAAGGGATCGGACTGTCATTGACGCGTCAGGTGTTAGAATCGGTCGAAACACCTCCCTTTGTTGTTCACTCCATCGGTAACGGGGTGTTTTATTTATAAAGTACGTCCTTTAAAAGTTGCTCGTCGTTTGCTGCATCATCGCCTGCTGACATCACCAGTCAGGTGCACCCTGTGACCCGCACCGGCAAGCCAAAGTCACTGTGGAGCATCATGTAATATTAACGCTTCTTGTGGTTCCTCATGTGCAAATTCGATGTCAACCGACTAACGGGAAACCATTGAATATAATGGTGCACATGTGATGTTTTTAGGAAGGCTCGTGCCTGCTCAGTGGACATGCGTCCTTTAGAATCAGTAGATGTGACGTGACCGTGAGGTAATAAGATATGAGGTGTCAACGGTGTACCACATTGTTAAACAGATACATGTTATACATGTGTTGTATATGCTATATTACCACATAGTTCAATGTCATTGGATTTATGTAATATGATTTAGAATATGGGATAATTATAGACATGTAGACGGTTGAAATTGTGTAGAATTACTAATTATGGTGCCATAATACATTCGTATTAATAACGCTGTGCTATAAATATCCCATTTGCCTATTTGATGAACTCCTGTCAAAGTTAGAGCTGCCATTTTGCCTTGCGCTATAACTACAACATTTGATTATAGACCTCAAGGCTTTATCTAATTAACAGTTGTTGCAGTATGTTAAGTTTAATTTATAGTTCAAAGATAAAACTAGGAATGGGTGGTGCGGTTACATTTATTATCATAATACTTATGGGGAATTTTACACATTATGAATCAAAACACCATTCTTAGCAATCTAATTGAGAGTCATTACATTAAGGAATATGCACTTTAAAAAAATTATAATATCAGACTCAAACAAGTCTTCTTCGTCATTGACGTTTTAAACCTCACTTGTGACAACAGGATATGACGATAAGTCCCCCTCTTCATTTCACGATGACGACACATCACCGTTCAGAGATGACAATCTGCAAGACTGAATCATTGTCAAGCCCCCTAGCTAACGCTTCCCCTTCCCCCCTGTGCCTCTCAGCCCTGCCCTCTGCTGCCGCGCGGGCCTGTGCAGGCATGGAGCCCCTGACAGTAGACGATGACATCTGCATCCTCAAGCACGAGACGGCGTACGGCGTGGCCGGCGAGAGCCCCGTGTCGGTGTGCGCCGGCGACGAGTCGGTGGCGTCGCACTTCGCCCTGGTGACGGCCTACGAGGACATCAAGAAGCGCCTGAGGGATACGGAGAGGGAGAACACGCTGCTGAGGAAGAGGGTGAAGCAGCTGGAGGATAAGGTATGGGTACCGGGGAGACGGTGGTGGTGGTGGTGGTGGTGGCGGTGGTGGTGTCGGTGGTGGCGGTGGTGGCGGCGGGAGTGAGGGTGTCGTTTACATTTAAGCCATGAAACCTCACAAAAAGGTCACTTTAATTTCCATGGACAACCCTAGTAAATGTATGCGTTGTGTTTGGTGCAATGTTGTATTTACATTTACATTTACAGTTTGGGCATTGTATGGCAACAATATATGGCTCTCGGTACAGTAAGGATGTTCATAGAACCAAGTGCCGAGCACTAACAATCTTGAGGTCAACCCATTCCCCCTATACAACAAAGATATCTAGGATAAGACGCTACACAATGCTAAGCACTAATATTAAGTGCAAGGACGTACAACATGCAATGTGGGGTAAGGGGGAAGCTATGCAGAGTCGAGGTGAACTCTAAACAAGTGAGTCGAGAGTCTTTGCGGTTAAAATGGACAAACTGGAAGAACACATTTCAATTTTAATTTTCTTCCCACCCGCCCGTAATCATAAATGTCATAAAAAACCCACCAAACACAGAAAATGAGTACGACTCAACACCATTGGGTTGATTATTCACTGTCTCATCCGGTCTGCATGTCCTGATATGACCATGCGTTCAGCTCTTCAGGCCGGACGCCCCCCCAACAGAGGGCCCCCAGTACGTGAACAAGGCCTTCAGTGCCTACCGAGGCATCTACATCGAGAAGGAGGACCTGCAGCTGGAGCTCAACAAAGTGGTACAGACCGGTGCTTTGTGCCTTGACATCACACCCGTCCCCCACAGTGTGACCATGATGTGCAAATCTTTATCTAATCAATGTACCGACTTTCATTTCCTCCCACTTTCATTTCCTCCCTCTCTTGCTCTCTCTGTTTCGCTCTCTCTGTTTTTGTCGCTTTCGCTCTCTCATGGTCTGTCTCTCATTCACTCTCCCTCTCTATCTCGATCTCTCTCTCTCCCTCTCTTGCTCCATCCCTCTGGCTCTCTCGTTCTCTCTCTCTATCTCGCTCCCTCACTCTATCTCTCTCTCTCTCTCTCTATCTTGCTCCCTCACTCTCTCTCTCTCTCTCTCACTCTCTCTATCTCGCTCCCTCACTCTATCTCTATCTCTCTCTCTGTCTCTCTCTCTCTCGCTCTCTCTCTTTCTCTCTCGCTCTATCTCGCTCCCTCACTCTATCTTGCTCTCTCTCTCTCTCTCGCTCCATCGCTCCCTCACTCCATCTCTCTCGCTCTCTCTCTCTCTCTCTCTCTCTCTCTCTCTCGCTACATCGCTCCCTCACTCCATCTCTCTCTCTCTCTCTCGCCCTCTCTCTCTCTCTCTCTCTCTCTCTCTCTCTCTCGCCCTCTCTCTCTCCCCCATCAGAAAAAGGAGCGGAGTGAGAGCGAGCGGCAGCTGAACGAGCAGCTCCAGGCCAGAGAGATGGAGCTGCTCCAGCTGAGGACAGAGATGGAGACCAGCCAAGGTACAGGTACAGCGCCTACGTCTACCGTGATCCATGGGAGCTTATCATCACTCTCAAAAGCATGCAATAAAATGGACAATAATAACTAGCGTTTGGCAAAAACAAAAGCAGGAGCTGCTGAGCACCACTTAAAACGTCAATCAATAGAGAGGAAGGACAGGATGGATACATTGTATAGTGAGTTAGGCCTATAATAATGAACAAACAGGCAGAAAACTAAAAGTTTATTCCACATTTGTTAATGTTATCTTTCGTTAATGTATACCTTATCCATATTTAAACCATTGGGGTTATGTGCAACTCTCTGCAAGTCCTTGGTTTATACACTAGGGGGCACATGGAGTATTCCATACCCAGGGCACGTTGGGGTCTGTCACACTGTTATCTGGTGTGGTCTGAAAAGGACAAAGAAATGTTTTGCATGATCTGAAGTGGTGAAAACATTACCTTATCAACGCTAGCTCACCATGTGCCCTTTGACGTTTAACATTGTACATTTAAAAATATTTGATCACATACTCTTTTCGTTCCTCATTTGCGTAAAAAAAAAACTTTCTGTATATTTCGAAGAAAAACAGTTCTGCATATTCATAATACCCAAATAAGTAACTTCACTGCAAAGCTCGTCTAACAAAACCATCACAGAGCTGTAATGATTTGTGTGTGTGTGCGCGTGTCTGTGCGTGTGTGCGTGCGCGCTCTTGTGTGCCTGTGTGTGTGTGTGTGTGTGTGTGTGTGTGTGTGTGTGCTAACCCCCTTTGGTCTCCAGTGATGAAGAGCCTGACCAGCCCCCAGGACTACTGGCAGGTGGAGGGGGCCAACAGCGAGCTGCAGATCCACAAGCTGCAGCTGGAGCTGGAGAGGGTGACGCTGGAGAACGGCAAGCTGCTGGAGCGCTACGGGGTGAGGCCCCCCCCCACGGCCCACTGGGAGCCAATCAGATCAGGGCATTGGAACGGTGGGGCGGTAAAGGCGGGAAAGTTGTGAAAGCTTGGAATCAGCATTGCAAAAAGAAAACGTCACATTAATTTCCATGGAAAAGAACCCTAGTATTTTGTCGTGTTAACAGACACAATGTATGCGTTGTGTTTCATGCAATATTATATTTATATTTGCATTTACAGTTAGGGCATTGTGCAGACGCTTTTAGACTTACAATAAGTACATTTGTCAGAAGAAAGAAATAATATATCACTGTCGATACAGTAAGGATGTTCATAGAACCAAGTGCCATGCACTAACAATTGTTAGGCTAACCCATTCCCCATATACAGCAAAGATCGCTAGGATAAGACGCTACACAATGCTAAGTACTATTTTTAAGTGCAATGAAGTACGACATACAATAAGTGCGTACATTAAGTGCCAGGACGTACAACATGCAATACGTGTGTAAGAGGGGTGTCGGGGGGCAGGGGTAAGGGGAGGCTATGCAGAGTCTAGATAAACTCTGAACAAGTGAGTCTTGAGTCATTATATAAATGAATGAATTGATAATATTCCAGTAGGTGGCTGGTTTTTTACCTCTCCCTTTCTCTCTCTTAATAACGCTGACAAAGACTGACCCAAATCCTGCCCTCTGTCTAGACTCCTAGCCCGTCTTATGATTGCTCAGAGATTGTCCCTCTCCCATACCCTATTACCCGTGTGTCCTGGAACCGTGCTGTTGAATTCACTCCACCGTTTTTTGGCTTTCGATTTTCCTCTGTGTTGAACGATTCGTTGTTCCCCTGACTCAGGAACCCCATGGCCTCAACGGACCGGACTCCGATCAGGACTCCAGCATGGCGTACAACATAAGGTGCTTGGCTAGTAGTATTAATGATGACCCACCGAGGTGTCACAGTTTGGCTTTAGGGAAACGTGTGCGTCAATGACACCTTGTGGCTCCCCTTCCACTCAGGCCTTGAGGTGGACGCTTTCTCTTTAACCACCAGGGGGTGATGCAGATCTGTTTTCACTTTGGCCAACCTTAATTGTAACTAAGATGCATTAGAAACATATGACTAGGCACCAATAACAATAACAATATGGGCTGTAAGGAGGTGATCAAGATGGTCCAGTTTACATTTTCATTACATTACATATTCATTTTTCTATCATAACTTGACACGCAATGTAAATATCTGGCTATGATATAACAGTTTACCTTTTTTAGGTATGTCTGCCTGTGCTCCTTTTTGTTGAGCAGCACACAACACATTTTTTAACACATACGTTTCTCTCATCTCAATATATGAAGTTGAGACACGATGTGAGTGAGATTCAGCATCATTACCAAAGATAGGTTTAAGGTGTTGTTTAAATGTGTCACTGTGAGCAAACCAAAACTTTTGATATTGTAACGTATTGTGATATTTGCAGTTTCTGTGTTTTTAGTTGCTTTTTATTTAATATATTTTTATCTTCTCTTTTTATCAAACTGCCCTGAAATGTTGCGCTATTAATTTGAAAGAATAGGATGTTCTTTAACGTTATGTTGTGGACTCATCTTCGGTGCCTTAACAAATTCAAAGTCAACGATACACAGAACATCATTGGTGTTTTAGATCGACCAATTTAAACACTTAACATTTCAGTGCAAATATTTACCCTCCAATAAAGTTAGAACCAGCAAAGGAAGATGGTTTTACCGTCACAGCTAGTCCAAAGTATCTCCCACTATAATCAAACGACAAATAATGACAAACGTGACAAATTTACTTATTGTAAGTCGCTTTGGATAAAAAAGTCTGTAAAAATGCCCTAAATGTAAACGTAAATGTAAATAGACTAGTTTACAGCGTTCCTGTCCACCACATACACAGAGCAGCACTCACTAAGCTAAACACAACCCACTACCCCGTTAGTGTCTCCAGGGAGAGGGGCATGCAGCAGATGTACCAGGTGCTGTGCGGCGAGATCTCCCGCCTCCACGCAGAACTCAAGCACCAATCCCGGCTGGTCAGGCATCTCCGACCGCTGCTCAACGAAAACCGAGCAGGTGAGCCCCGTGTCCCAGCATGCACCGCTCCAGTGAACACGCACGGCGACACACAGACGCACACGCACAGACAGACAGACAGACTCAGACACACACACACACACACACACACACACACACACACACTGCTACGTTTACTTCCGCAAAAAATTATGTTATTGTACATAAAAAACCTTTTGAACATGGTACCACCTTCTGTCTGCTGCCTTATTCCCTACACCCTCTAACCTCAGAGATGGATGGGTGGTAGAAGGTGTGATATCCTGTGACATTGCGGTCGATGCCAATATGTTTCTGCGTATGCCTTTGTGTATAGAAATTGCTCATATACATACTTGCAATTCATTATGAGACTCTGACACCTCCTCAGTCATGCAAAGGCCACAGGAAACCCTTTGGCTGGCTGCGCGATTATAGTGGTGGACCCCAAACGTTTGAGGTTCAGCATATACATATGCTGTTCTCATATACAGCCTCGTAGCATAATGCCCCCCCCACCCCCACCACAGGTGTCCACACTTTCAGAATCAACGCTGCTTTTCTTAAAGGGAAGGCGCGCTAATTGCTTGTACGTGAGGGCTTATCTTAGAATACTTCTCTTTCTGGGTATGATTGAAAGCCTTGGCTGTACAATACTTTCTTATAATCTGCGTTTCGAGAAGCTTGCATTGGGGGAAAATTAAGGAAGTGCAAACCCCCATCAATTGACTGAGATAGTCCCGGCAAAGTAGGGATAAGCCTTTTCACGAAAGGAGATAAAAAAATAACATTCTTATTCTTTATTCTATTCAATAATTGGGTAATCCTGTAATGTAGATGAGAGGCAGACCTAGGAAAATAGGCGTGTGTGTTTGTGTTTGTGTGTGTGTGTGTGTGTGTGTGTGTTTGAGAGAGGGCACAGTGGATTGAGGGGGAACAGAAGAAGAAGAATATATATATATATATATATATATATATATATATACTAATTTATTATTACCATGGTAGTCTGCATCTTTATTCTTCCTATGTTCTTCCTTTTGAAATCACTTTGTATTCAAATCCTTGCCCCTAGGGACCCTCTCGTGGTGTGTGTGTGCGTGTGTGTGTGTGTGTGTGTGTGTCGGGGGGAGAATGTGTAAGGAAGAAACTCTCATTTAAACTTCATTATCCCCTCAAGATGATTTGGTAGCGAGGCAGCGGAGTGTGTGTGATTAGGCTATTTGTATGTGATTTGTATATGCACGTGTAAGGATACGCTTGATATGGGAACAGGGGCCGGGGACGTCGCCTTTGCATTCTGATTGCTTTTGATCAGGGGTTTGTGTCATTTTGGGGAGGCTCACGTGGGGGCATTTTGTGTAGTCGGGTTTCTGTGGCTGAGGCTTCTGCAAATATGTCCTATAGGCTAGGAGGATTGTGTGTGTGTGTGTGTGTGTGTGTGTGTGTGTGTGTGTGTGTGTATGTGTGTGTGTGTGTGTGTGTGTGTGTGGGCGGGGGGTCTTCTCTGAGCGATTAGCCTACACTGTTAAACACAGTAAAGAGTAAAAAGTGAAAGAATTGAATGTTAAACTGTGTTAAACACGGTGTAAAGTTTAACATGAAAGAATTGTAGAAAGTGAAGGATTTTAAAGTTCATCTTACAGGTGAAGGTTCTTTTACGTGGAACACTTTTGTTTGCGGCAATATTTTTCCCAAATCAATACAATTAATCCAAATCATGGAGCTGAAAAGCCTGCAAATAAATCAGTTTAACCAATCACAATAAGGCAACTTTGTCCTAGCCATGGATACTGTACGTGTTGTGGGACATGGCCAAGGTAACAGCCTATTTGTGATTCTCACACAAAGTCCTCTCTCATCCATGATAGTAATCTACACTCCTGGACCTTTAATTATTTTGTTTACATGCTTATACGTAATCATGTTATATGTCTTATGTATGGAGATTAGAGTATGTTGCTTTCAAAAAGGCGGCTTTTGTGTAATGGTTGCTTCACTGGTACATTAATACTATAGCAATACTATGTTCTTTTCTCTTGTCATTTTGTTCATTCATTTGATGATATCTTATCTAATTCCCAAATCCCATCAATTCCCATATGGATTTACATGTTTTTCATAATCAACATTTTGTATTTCAATTTGAGTGTCATGGGTGACTTCTCTAGTTCTACTGCATGCAGATCTGTGAAAAAACTGTTTTGAAAGGTCTAGTCTCACTCTCTCATCCCGTTTTCACAAGTCATAGAAAGCTAACACAGAGCCAAACTTGGAGTCCCCTTTTAATTTCTTCATCCAAAACACATATTCAAGTGCTAAAGTTGTCGTTACTGTTGTTGTTGTATTATTGCTAAATAGCCTCAAAATCCCCCAATTCAACCCCCATTAAAACCGTATCCTCCCTCATATTCTCTTTCGTTTCAGGGTCATTCCCAGCACACTATCCATAAAGGTACATGCCAGTGGGTTGGTGTGTCAAGCCACGATGGTGATAGGGCCGTTCCGCTCCTCAGCTCTGGTCAAAACAAATACGGCTGGCATGTTGTTCTCCGGTTGAATTGGTTTCCATTGGTTTCCATTGGTTTCCATTGGTTTCCCTTTCCTTTCCTCCTCCTCCTGTGAACTCAGCCCTCGGTGTTCCTCAGGGATGGGTGGTTCAGGGTTCCTCTTAAAGCCGTCACACTGCAACTGCATGCCCTTTGGGTGCCTGCATACCCGCACTACCTCCACCTTCCTGCGGGACCTGTCCTACCTAGATTGTTAAAGGTGACACGTTGTACCCCCAGGTGTGAGTGTGGTTAGCCGTTTGGAAAATCGGCCTCTTGTGAAATCGCACCGCGTGTCCACCCAGCCTACCCCGGTGGACCGCCACAAACGTTCGTCTGTCCGTCATACATCTAGGGGGACACGCCCCCCTGTGATGTCAGAAGAGGCCGCCTCTCCAAACGGTTGCGACGGCTGGTCCCGCTCCCACCTGGGGGTGTCACGAGTCCCCCTTTAACGCGTTCTGCGGTCCCCCTGGCCCCCTCTAACCCCGGGCTGCTCGGTCCACAGGTGCCCCCGCGCTCCCCATCCAGTGCCTGGACGACGTGGAGAAGAACAACAACAACCACCACCGCCGCCGCTGCTGCCGCCGCCAGCCGCCCCCCCTGCTGCGGGTGTCCGTGCCTCACCCCGCCCCTGCCACCGCCTCCTCCGGCTCCAGCACCACCCCGGCCCTCGGGGCCCCGTCGGGCCCCCCGTTGCTGGACGGGCTCCGCGAGGACTGCTGGTACAACGGGCCGTGGCCCGGACACCCCAGCGCCGCCGCCGCCGCCGCCGACGGGGGCGTCGTCGGCCCCCCCGGCTGCGAGGCCCCCCCGGAGAGTGGGGACCCCAGCGCCGTGCTGCTGCCCCCCCCGCCCCTCAACCAGGCCTCCCTGGACGACAGCTCCCGCTCCTTCCCCAGCCCCCCCAAACCCAGCGACGCCCTGTTCTGGGAGGGGCACTCTGCCGCCGCCGCCGCCGCCGCCGCCGCGTCCGCCACCTCCAGCTCCTCCTCCTCCTCCTCCATAGGGAGCTGCACCCCGCGGAGCCCCCCCAACGCAGAGTGGGCCAAGCCCTACTGAGCGCCCCCCCCCCCCCCCCGAGGGACAGATGGGTGGGGCGAAGGAGAGGACGAGCGAACCGAGGGATCCTTCGGCCCTGCCGCATAGCTACCACCTCACCTCACTGCCTTACGATAAGAACAGTCCTCCTGACCAAACTGGATTGAACTGGATCCACGTTGCCGGATTGGGGGGGGGGTGGCTGTATTGAGTCGCCGCCCTTTGAACATGGCTCCCCCTTTGTGATCGGTCTTTTCACACCACGTCGGTTGCCGGAGAACACGTCTGACTTCTGACAGATAAAAAGAACGAAGAAACTGGGTGTTAGGTCTGCGCGTGCATTTTATGTTGTGTGAACATAAGTATGGTAGCCTCTTGTGTGTGTGTGTGTGTGTGTGTGTGTGTGTGTGTTTTGTGTTTGTGTGTTTGAGTCCGAAAGTAAGGGTGCATCTAGTGTGTGTGTGTGTGCGTGCGTGCGTGTATGGGTGCCTCTAGTGTGCATGTGCAGCTGTG
Organism: Pollachius pollachius; assembly: GCF_949987615.1. Taxonomy (NCBI): domain Eukaryota; kingdom Metazoa; phylum Chordata; class Actinopteri; order Gadiformes; family Gadidae; genus Pollachius; species Pollachius pollachius. The sequence goes on along the minus strand of NC_136934.1, from coordinate 46,984,096 downwards.
TGTCTGTCTGTGTCTGTGTGTGTATGGGTGCCTCTCGTGTGCGTTTGCAGCTCTGTGTGTGTGTATGGGGGCCTCTAGTGTGCGTGTGCAGCTCTGTGTGTGTGTATGTGGGCCTCTAGTGTGCGTGTGCAGCTCTGTGTGGTTGTATGGGTGCCTCTAGTGTGTGTGTGCAGCTCTGTGTGTGTGTATGGGTGCCTCTAGTGTGCGTGTGCAGCTCTGTGTGTGTGTATGGGGGCCTCTAGTGTGCGTGTGCAGCTCTGTGTGTGTGTATGGGGGCCTCTAGTGCGCGTGTGCAGCTCTGTGTGTGTGTGTATGTGGGCCTCTAGTGTGCGTGTGCAGCTCTGTGTGTGTGTGTATGGGGGCCTCTAGTGTGCGTGTGCAGCTCTGTGTGTGTGTATGGGTGCCTCTTTTGTGCGTGTGCAGCTCTGTGTGTGTGTATGGGTGCCTCTAGTGTGCGTGTGCAGTTCTGTGTGTGTGTATGGGTGCCTCTAGTGTGCGTGTGCAGCTCTGTGTGTGTGTATGGGTGCCTCTAGTGTGCGTGTGCAGCTCTGTGTGTGTGTATGTGGGCCTCTAGTGTGCGTGTGCAGCTCTGTGTGTGTGTATGGGGGCCTCTAGTGTGCGTGTGCAGCTCTGTGTGTGTGTGTATGTGGGCCTCTAGTGTGAGTGTGCAGCTCTGTGTGTGTGTGTATGTGGGCCTCTAGTGTGCGTGTGCAGCTCTGTGTGTGTGTATGGGTGCCTTTCGTGTGCGTGTGCAGCTGTGTGTGTGTGTGTATGGGTGCCTCTAGTGTGCGTGTGCAGCTGTGTGTGTGTGTGTGGGTGCCTCTAGTGTGCGTGTGCAGCTGTGTGTGTATGGGTGCCTCTCGTGTGCGTGTGTGTGTGTGTATGGGTGCCTTGTGTGGGTGTGCAGCTGTGTGTGAGTGTATGGGTGCCTCTTCTGTGCGTGTGCAGCTGTGTGTGTGTGTGTGTATGGGTGCCTCTAGTGTGCGTGTGCAGCTCTGTGTGTGTGTGTATGTGGGCCTCTAGTGTGCGTGTGCAGCTCTGTGTGTGTGTATGGGGGCCTCTAGTGTGCGTGTGCAGCTCTGTGTGTGTGTGTATGTGGGCCTCTAGTGTGCGTGTGCAGCTCTGTGTGTGTGTATGGGGGCCTCTAGTGTGCGTGTGCAGCTCTGTGTGTGTGTATGGGTGCCTCTTCTGTGCGTGTGAAGCTCTGTGCGGGGCCATCTCCTCGCCTGGCCACATCCACTCACATAATAAATCTCGACAGGGCTCTAAACGCCTCTCCATCCAGCGAAGGATCTTATATTAGAGCTAGAACTTGTTTTTTTAACTATAGACTCTGTACTCTCTCTCTCCAATGTAAGTCTGTTTATATTGGACCGTTGTAAAGTAGAAAAGGGGGCGTGGCCTCCCGTGGTTGTTGGATGCCCATGTGAAGGGTGTTTTGTTTCCGTACCGTGGTGGCTGACATACAGTAAACCTTTCTAAGGGAAGAGCTTCATTCCAAAGTGTAAGGAAGAATTTATTTATTTATTTTAATCTTTTTTTAATAGTTCCACACACTTTTCTTTTCACTAGCTGGATCAAGTCAAAAAAATGACAAAGGCATGTTCAGGCAAAAGAAAAACTTCTTTTTTTTTTAGGGGACTATACTATAATTGACATGTTTGTTTTAACAGAAGCTTTTTTTTGTAATTTATTTATAATTATTAGATAATAATCGCCCAGGTGGTCAAATTCATCAAAAAACTGGATGAATTTCAACTTCAACCTCACTGGTACCAAAAAAAACGACAAAAATGTAAAAGAACTCCAACTATGGCTCAACTGTTTACACTTTCACACAATTCAACATTTCAAGCCTCCTGAATTTCATGCCACACATTTTACGTAACTCTCAGCACTGATGTGGGACACCGTCACGTGCACTGTGGTTTTATTTCTCTCTTCTTCTTTTGAGTGAAATTGTAACAGGGACGTTGAGATGCAAGGCCTGGGTATCTTAAAAGTTGTGTCGTGGTAGAAAACCTTACATATTTTGTGATCGTAACCGAAAAGTAAAAAAAAAACGGTTGAACTTACTTCTTGAGTGTATTGAAGGGTTGTCTTGCTGCACTGGATTGTTACCGCATTTCTTTTATTTTTCTTTCTCAGTGCTCCCACAAACCTTTTTGCTGTTGTGTAATTACGAAAGTTCATCAAGTAAAACCGTGTTTTGAAAGAATCTGGAAAGCGCTTGTAATAAGCAAAACAATCATCGGACACAATTGTATGTACACTGAACGAACAAAAAACAGCCCATCAAGTGTGAATACCATGTGAAGCCTTCATGGGTAGTATAGAAGGACAAGGTTTCAGCCAGTATATAGGGGAACACACCACAAAAACGTATCGCAGTAAACTATATCAATGTATATGACAGGCTTTTAAAAGTATTTTTTATGTTTATTTTCATCCGCAAGGCCAGATTTATGTACTCCTCCAGACAAATTGATTTAGCCTAACTTAACCACCAGCCCAACCACCCTCCAGATTTTCAATGTGTTTAAGAGTCGTCTGCCTTTTTGGGGGTGGGGGATGTGGTGGGCGTGGGGATGCCTGGTGAATATTTAACCTGTAAAGTAATGTGAGCCATGGCTTTGACACGTGGTGGGAGCGCGGAGCACACATGTCTGTGGTTGTGAAAAGAGATTATCGTCTGCTTCTCCTTAGGTCCTCAACTCTGGTTTGTCACACGGTCAATGATTCCTTGATTTTTAAAACAATTTTTTTTCTTTTACAGCTGCGGCAGTTTCATACTTCTGTGAACGATTTGCAAACCAAAATGCAATGTACAGTAGACATGGATTATATTTTAGAATTATTGCACTCAGACTGTTTGTAAATATGGCAAACTAAAAGAAGGAATGAATGAGTGTGACTGTGTCCCTTTTTTAGCTTTGAAATTAATTCCTGGGATGGTTTAATCATATCTGATTCAACGGCTTTCTGTTACATTAAACATATATTAGAAAAAAATTGTCACAAATACGCTCTTTCTGAGCCACCTGCATGCTCTTTTATTATGTGGTTTCAGTCTATTATTGATTGACTGTCGACCCGTCAGGAATCAGGGAAACTGTCACACGCACATCTAAAAATAAGCTTATCAACGGGAGATGAAATGAGCCCAGCGCCTATATGATTACAGAGGCATCAGTATCGGCACATGAATTTGCCATTATTCTGGGGTTTTGTATGAATAATATGAATATGAATCAAAACATGTCATAACCATAGGTATCAGAATGGCCCCACATAGGGCATTTTAAGGAGGAAAAAAAAATCACCTTGTGCATAATGACAAAATATCCATATGTTTGCATTCATATTTGAGAATTTGCACTTGGGTAAAAAAACAGGCTATTTTGATTTTCTTGAGGTGGGAAGATGGTAAATTCAACTTTGACAGTTCACCCTGATGAACGTAGCTGGTAATGTGAATTTAAGATAGTTTTATGAGTTAACTAACCACGGTTCCATAATTACCAAGCAAACCGCAATCCACGTTACCAGTCTTTGTTTAATTCAAAGGTGAACTGATTTTGTATGAAAAAAAGATGGTAAACAATGTATAAAAAAAATACAATTTAATGAAGAGTGGGTGAACATTTCTGTAATATTAACTTGACTGCAGGTATCAATATGCTGTCATTTTATTTAACAATAGTGCAGCAATGCAAGTACAAGCAAAGAAAAAATGTTGCGACATTTTTGCACTTGAAAGCAAAAGCTGAATCAATATAATAGATGCACACATAGATGGGTTACCCTACACATGTGAACTCATCAACTTAATGCCTTAAACCCTTTACAGGCATAAAGATCTTCAACCAACATGGGACATACTGATGTATCCATCTATGTGTGGGTGGTGCAAGATCTTTACCAAAGATGGAGGCGCAAGGGAGCAGCACAGCTGAACCCCTTCATAGGAATCAAAGATATCAGAATCATTGTTTTTAATCTTCACACTCCAAATGCCAGCGAAACACATCATTTACGAGGCACATCGCCCTCACTGAGCTCCGGATCAGAAGGGTCTCAGTGTCCTCCACCATGAGGCCATGATGCCGCGTCCGGTCTTCAGCCGACCCGCCCCGTTACGTCCCCGTTCCTCCCCGTTCCTTCCCGTCCCCGGAGCGCGTCGGGCCTACATGCTCGCCGGGAGCTTCTGCGTCCTGTTCTTGGTGGCGATTCCCGTCCTCTGGAACTCCAGCTTCTCCTTGATGTACTCCTGCTTACACTTCTCATAGAAGACTGGATCTCTGTAGCTGTCAGGAGAAGGTACAAACTCAAAAGGATGCATTGTTCTTTCTATAATGGTAACAAAAACACCAAGATGGTGGCTTGGAGTGGGCGTTGCACAATGTAAACGTATCACCTAAGACAAGCTAGCAAAACACTCACTAGACCGTCAGGCATTCCTTCAGGGCTGCGTTCTGCTCCCTGCATTTGAGCACCATCAGGAAGCCAGACTCCTTGCAGCAGACGTTGAAGGCTGTAGGGGAGGGGGGGGGGGGGGGGGGGGGGGTTTAGACAGCCATACCAAGACTGCTAACGGTTTGACTATGAGACAGCCATACCAAGACTGCTAACGGTTTGACTACGAGACAGCCATACCAAGACTGCTAACGGTTTGACTATGAGACAGCCATACCAAGACTGCTAACGGTTTGACTATGAGACAGCCATACCAAGACTGCAAACGGTTTGACTATGAGACAGCCATACCAAGACTGCTAACGGTTTGACTATGAGACAGCCATACCAAGACTGCTAACGGTTTGACTATGAGACAGCCATACCAAGACTGCTAACGGTTTGACTATGAGACAGCCATACCAAGACTGCTAACGGTTTGACTATGGTCATCATCGGCTCTGCAAATGCAAAAGGCTAACAGATCATGAACAATTCCTGTCCGATGCTGTACATAGCACCTGCTTGGACATCTGGTCCACACTACAGAACGACACAAACCAAACTAAAATATATACTGATGAATGGTGGGTATATTTAAATAATGTTGTTTTTTTTATATTTACGAGATACGGCCGACATACCAAAAAAACTGCTAATGCCGCACTCTTCATTTTTGTAGTCCAATGTTGATCGTATCCCTTGATTGTTCCAAGCTGAAGAATCTGCTAAATCACATTCTGACCCTTGCCAAGAACAAACTGCACTACTTTCCTACACCACATCACATACCTCAGGGAAGTAAGAGTGGTCGCCTCTAACATGACGTTTATTAATTCCCAAAGCGCGGTCGTGGTGTCCCTGACCCAAGCAGGTTGCAGGGAACAGTAGACACAAGCCTGGGGTCGAATGCTTTCAGTCGTTACCCTCTTAGCAAGCTTTCTCTGAAAGACTTTGAATTAACCATGACCCACTACCCCCCAATCTCCGTCAACAAACTCCCCCCCTGAACCCCTCAAAGGAGCGTGTGTAAACCGCCACCCAACCGCCGTAATAATTACCTTTATTATCACCGTGGTTAATGCACACACACAGGAACGTGTGCACACACGCACACACAAATCGTCAGGATGCGGACATTAACAAAAACCCATTTGGAGAGGCAGAGCAGTGAGACTAATCTAATCAACAAACACTTCAAGTCTCAGGGCACCGCTAGAAGCTGCACCGGGCAGGACTATCGTCTCTGGACACACACACACACACACACACACACACACACACACACACACACACACACACACACACACACACACACACACACACACACTAGTGGATAATTAATTTAATCAGTTCACTCTTATCGCCCATAAAAGACACTATGATGTTATATTTCAGGATGAGAGGACAGCTTCAGTAGGGTGTCATCTGAGCCTTCAGGTATTGCCATGTGCACATAAAGGAGCAGCCTGACAGTTTGGGCAGCAGTGGGGGGGGAGCCCACCTGACGGTGTTCTGCTCTGCACGCTACGAGGGACAGCCTGTCACAGGTCAGGTTTTATCCAGGTTACCTATTCTAGCCTACATTTCAGGGACCTGCAAGGAGAGGTAACAGGCCAGGTTTGTGCTGTTTTGTTCTGGGTTTAAAATTCTAAATTTGATCGTACATCTGAAATATTTTTACAATTTTGATGATATGTATATTTATTTATTTTTGATTCTAATTGGGAAAATCAACTGATTTTGTCTGACAGAATCTAACAAACAAAGAGGAGAGATATGGGCTGTGGAGGTGAATCATCTAAAATTTCGGCTATAGCGTTGTCAAACTTCTGGGTCCGGGATCACTGCCAATGTTGTAAATATAACTCAGAAAAGAGCCCTACCATTACCTTAAGGTTTCTGTTAAATCTATAAAAACGAGCCACAGATAAATAAACTGTGCACCAAGACTATCATGATTCTAACGCAATCCAATCAATCAAATACATGTAACAAGCATGACTTGGCTTCATTTCAATATTGTTACACATTCACAGACCTAGTGGTGCGGTACGATAACGTGCCTAGTGGGACTTTAATTTTGAAAAGCCAATTAAAATGGCCGATTTTGCCAGGTAAACAAATTCATATTTTTGCTATACACAACATACACACCAAAACCTCAGGCACATTATGAAATTGACGTTCTCAACGTATAACGTTAACTCCTCAAACAATATGTGAATACATACCTTGGACTTTCTCATTGCAGAGCTCCTTGGCCTTCTCCCTCATCATCTTGGGGATCAGAACATCTGTCTCCACGTGCCTTAGTTTAGGCTCTGAAAACACAAAGCAGAGGACCACTCAGCCTCCTCCTCCTCATGATGACAAAATGTGTCACAAATGTGATTCTACGGAGCAGGTGAGGTGTTAACTCATTCATCAACCCATTCATTTAGTTGTAGGGCGTCCAGCAGACGACTGTTCATACATACACACACCGACGGCGGTGTCAACCATGCAAGGCGACAGACAGGGGCAGTAAAGGTGAGGTGTCTAGCTGAAGGACACCTCAACACTCAGCTAGGAGGAGCCGGGGATCGAACTAGCGACCTTCCGATTACAAGTCAATCCGCTCTGCCTTAAAAAAACATAAACCAGCTATAGAGATTCTCATCTCAGGAAGACGAAGCCCAGTCTAACTCCATTGGATATGGTAACATTACTTAAATAACTTGCCTTCTAATCACACACACCTCATGGGGAATATATCATAAAGTTAAGGGACAGATAAGACGCTGTATATATTCTCTAATCGGCTATCATCGTCAGGATATCTCTGTCAACATCGAACAGGTCGTGTCCATGGTGCATGCCATGTCGGATATGTAACGTGAGGCATCGGTTATTCAATGTTTATGTTCTCCTGCCTCCCGTGGAGGATCATCCAACCCGCCAGTGTTAAACCCGCTGTCTATGCGAAAACATAGCAAGCGCTACTTAACACATCCGATTACATTACCTGCTTGAACGGCTTCCATTGAGTATAGTTTTCTGTTTGCAGGTGTAGTCTGAAAGCAGGAGATGACAGAAAACAGTGTGACGACCGAAAATGACCTCCAGGACACGAGAAACGCTTCCGCTACCGGAAGAGGAACGGTAATGAAACTACAACTCCCAGGTTCACCGCTGAGAGAGGCGGACTGTAAAAAAGCCTTTTGTAACCTGGTTGTTGTGTCGCTCATGCTCTATGTAATTTATTTTTTGTTGATAAATGTTGCCTACAATCTTTTATATATATATATATATATATATATAAAAGATTGTAGGCAAGATTATGAAGACAAAACATATTTGAACCACACGGTTGTATGTCGAAAGACCATTGCACAGTCAGGCTCACTACACCAGGTTGCAAGACAAGCTTCTTCAACATTTCAAGATAAGCTACATCCATGCATGCTACATTCATTTAGCATGTTACAGGCCTATAGCTTGTTCATATATTGCTTTGGATATAATTGTAATCATTTGTTTATCTTTCCGCAAAATAAGTTTGCTATTTACTGCTATTTTTCTTTAAAAATAGTCATATTATGATATATATGTGCTTATTTCTTTCCACAATGTAGGCTTGTTTTTTATTGCTTTTCAACATAAATTGTATAACTGTAGTAGTGAGTCAAACACACACACACACACACACACACACACACACACACACACACACACACACACTCACAATGTAAAGCTCAGGATGCCTTTAAAAAAGGTCTACAAACGCAATATAAATAATACTACTAACGATACCATAACATCAATTCAAGCAGCTGCTTCTATTCTACAGCCTTCCCATAGAGAGGGCGTGAATACGACCCAAACGCGGACCGCGTTCCCCGGCGCGGCCCGCGTCGGACCACTGGGGCCCCTCCACACCGCTGGCACCGGGACACTTTAATAAAGGGAAGCAGGTTGGCACGCTGGCCTCTGCATCAGGAGAAGTGGCCCGTCGCCCACCGCTCCAATATCATCTCAGCAGCGGGCGCCTCTCAACCTGGCAGAAGGGAGGTCATCGAAGTTAAACCCTCTTACCACACGCCTCAGTGCCCGGCCCACCACCAGCCACCCAACTGTCCGCCGGTGTGGGCGTGTGTGTGTGTGTGCGCGCGCATGTGTGTGCGAACACACAGGATTACATATGATTATACGCACATACATATGTACCCACCTTTAGGTATACACAGGTATACACTAACAAACGCAGGTATGCACACGCATGCGCATGTACACACCTACACTTCTGTACACACACAAACGTGTACACACATGGCACATGCGCACACACACACATTCACACACAAATATACTCGCACACACACTAGCACACCTTTTATAGATACACATACATCAATATATACGTACAGACACAGAAACACACACACACACACACACACACACAAGTCACCTTCACGTCTACACATACATACACATACACACTTATACATGTAGATAAGCACACAGACGCACATATAGTCGGACACACAAAGATAAAAAATGTACACACACAAACACACACACATACCCCTTTTGAGATTTATAAACGGTCACAAATATTCTCAACGCTCAATATTGATTTTGTGTACTGTATATGAATGCTATTCTAATATTACTATAGATTTTATCGTTTGCATATGTTGTATGTCAGGAAATGGAAAATGACCAAAAAACGAATAGAAAAATTGGAACTGAATCCAACTCATTGTTTGCTTTGCGTACACATTCAAATCCATTTGCTATTATTAGTTACTTCGTCAGATACCTCATTCCAAAAGCAACTCGTCAGTGTGCACAGAAACATGTCACAATGGTTATGGATTATGCGTCCAGGTAGCCTGAAGACACCATGTCGATCCTCCCATCCAACCACGAGCCAATCCAGTCCCCCGCCCCCTGCCCCTCTCCCATTCCTTCCTCTCACCTGTCCATCTGCCTCCATCACCGCCACCCCCCACCCCCACCGTGTTTCCAGCGTCCGATCTCTAAGAGGTGGCACTGTGTGGTGGCTGCCAGGTGGGGTGCTTGGAGGGGCAGGTTTCATCGCGGTTAAGCCCCTGGCCGCGGGGGGCCCCTTCGGGGTCGTCGGAGATCTGTTAATCCCAACAGCTTGGGGGGAGAGATTACAAACCCACCGGCTGACCTCTGCCGGTGGCCCCTGCTGCTCAGGGCCCTAGCGCAGGTTATGCCTGGGGAAATCTTGGCCAAGGAATGGCCTAACCCTCCCCCTCCCACCACCACCACCACCACCACCGCCGCCGATAAGGCCTCGTCTCTGGGCCTGCTTGTCGTGTTGGGGGGTCGGTTAAGCCAAGGAGGTAGAGCGGGTTGACTTGGAACCGGACGCTTAATGGTTCGATCCCCGGCTCCTCCTGGCTGAGTATCGCGGCGTCCCTGGGAAAGACACCGAATCCTGACTGCTCCAGACGAGCTGGCTGTCGCCCTGCGTGGTTGGCTCCGCCGTCGGCGTGTGAGTGCGTGTCTGAACCGAAATAAAAATGCATAAAGTGAAATGGATATGTTGTCATGTTGGATCGTTCTCAATGGAACGTCAAGCACATGGAAAAGAGTAAAGGTGCATGCCAAGACCCTAGCTAGGTATCTGTACATAAATAATACAAACACTGTGTGTTTGTATTATTTATGTACTGGAGGAGGAGTGTAGGACGTGTGGTGTTGCACAGCATGCGCAGCATACATGCATGTAGGATGTATTTGTTAATTAACAGGCTGCTTTTATAAATATCAACCGCAGACAGCTTGTCTGTAGCGTTCAGTGGGACTGCGTTCACGAGCACGTGCTGCTCTGGGGGAATCGGGGCACCGCTTGACGTCCACTGACAGCCTATGGAGTGAGAAAAGGCTTCCTCGGTCTTTGTGTCTAACGTTTCGTCTTCCCTATGTTTTTGGATCTTATTGAAACTCACTACACCATCCTGTAAATAATACAAACATCATCATAGGTCAAAATGTGTACAAATTGAAGGGGGTTTTACACAATAGTCAAATATAAATTACAACATGCTCTGTGAAGAATGCTTCGATTTAACAATTGATCTAATTCAAATTAATATAAATTGATATGTGTGTTACTGTGTGCTAAGTTTGATGATGAATAACAGTATGTTAACATTTTAGTCTCCCCCTAAAATTTGAAACTACGGAACAATTGTGAAAAAACACATAACATTTGTTTTGAATTATCGAATTTTACCAAATTGATATTCAAGCGATACAATACCGCTCCAAAACAAAATTAAACGACCATCCTGCCTTATAGTGGCAGCCACACCAAACCGATACGGGGGGGCTAAAGATGGGCCGGAGGCTCTTGTTGGCGGCGTGTTGCGTGGGCACCACCCTCGCCCTCGTGTCAGGATGCATTTCCTCTCAACCAAGTGAGGGGATCTGCCACTGGGATGCAATCTGCACCCGCTTCTCAGGCAGGCCGAGCCCTTTGACACCACCATTTTTAATTAAAATTACATTAGGACAAATCAGCCGGAAGAGTGGGGTGGAGGGTCTGGGGTGAAGGTGGGGGGGGGGGGGGGGGGGCAGGGGGGTGGGGGTTGGCTCGAGGCGGAGGTTGGAGGCTGGGGGTGTGGATGTGGGAGCGGGGGCATAGGGGTTGGGGTTAGTGTGTGGTGCAGGATTCTTCCTCATGGATCGATGCTGGTGGTGTTGACTGAATGGTACTGCAGGCAGTGCAGTCAGCTTGTGGACCCGGCTTTGAAAACGAAGTGAAGGCATCGGCTTGAACAAAGGTGCATTATAAAGGTGCATCCCTCAACGGCAGCAAATTGATGAACAGTACCAATAGATGACATGAAGGTACTGAAAATAAGGAATCGTACAAATAATTGTGGTTGCAGTAGAGATTGCTCCTGTACTGCTGCACCCATTATATTGTCTCGTATATATGGTATATATATATAAAAAAAAAAAGCTCTGTTGAAGATAATTGTCTAAGCCCATCTCCACGATGGCCATGCAGAAGAACAAGGCAGGCTGCAATGGCACATTGGTGCAGGAGGAGACCAGATGTTAATGTAACTCCCCACTCCTCGCCAGAGGGACTGATGGAGCACAAAGACCCCATTGGTTCTTACCTGAGGGGCCCTTGTCAAAATAATGAGCTTTATGAAAGTACACAGGGGGAAAAGTGTAAGAAAGCCCCACCCAAAGAATGGTTGGACTGGAAAAGAAAATTACATTTCCCCTTCCTCTTGTGCCTTTTATTAACCCTGTCCCTCCTTCTTTTTCAAGAGATGAGACGGCAAAAACCAGGGATGAGGCTCTGCCTTCTTCATGAGGCATCCCGGGGTTTTGACTCCAGACGGGGAATAAGGGAATCGGAAAAAGCCCAATGAGCAGAACCATTCATCATCTGTGTGTTCTCTCCATTCATTAATGGCAGAGGCCATTCTTCCCAAGTCTCCAGAGTCTTCACTCATCACTCGCCGGAGTAGGATAAAGAGATGAAGAAGAGGCAGAGAGAGAGAGAGAGGGAGAGAGAGAGAGACAGACAGAGAGAGAGAGAGAGAGAGAGAGAGAGGCAGAGAGAGATAGAGAGAGACGAAAGAGGAGGAAATTAAAAACAAATATCCGAACAGAAGTTCAGGTATAACATCCACGAGCACTTACAGAACATCCTGTCTTACAAAAATCTTCTAAAATTGTTTTTCTCCCAATCCCTCCCTTCCTACCTCCATTCTTCGGGTGAGCCATAAAACCTACTCCCGCCCTGCTCCTTTCATGACGCCGTTGTCCACGACTCGACGGACTGCCTGAATGCAGGTAATTATAAAAAGAAAAGTTTGTACCTGTCGGAAGAAGGACAAAAAAAACAAGAAACATCTTGTTGGCTTGGCTTGTTAATGCCAACAAAAGCAACGGCAGCAGCAGCAGCCGTAGTGGACGGCCAAGGGACACTCCAGGCTGTGTGGGTAAGGCTTTGAACAGTGTCCCGTAATCAGGATGCAGTGGTGAGAGGCCCACTGAATGCACAGGGAGGCAGAGAGAGGCAGATAGGCATAGAGAATGGGTTGTGGGTGAGGTGGGGGGGTGGTGGTGATGGAGGGGAATACATCTTTCATCTCTTCATCTATAATTACCCCCAAATGAAGAATAGGCTGTAGAAATGGGCCAAGGAGACTTCCCTTTATGACATTTATCAAAAAAAAACACACCATCAAGTAAAAAGGCACAAGATCGATCTGGCTTTTAATGGATAAAAAGAGTTTCAAACCTTTTCTAAGAAGGAAGAGTGTGCTTTAGTGTTATGTATGTGTGTGTGATGGGAGAGGGGGGGGGGGTGAGTGTTTTTGTGTGTCTGTTTCTGTGTCTGTGTCTACATGTCTACGTGTATGAATGCGATGTACAGACACTGGTAGTATGGTCTGCGTAGTGTGCACCTTCAAAACATAAGCAGCCTTAAATTCACAGCTGGGAGACTCTACGTTTAGGTAGATTAACTCTCACTCAGGTGAGCGGTTTATCATTCCAATTAAGTTACAACTGTTGTTACCAGGCATTGGCCTCGAGTCGTTTCCTTAGTTTCTTGAGCCAAAGAGGTGTTATGCTTTATGTCTGGTTTAAGGTCAAGAGGCAGAGTTGGAGTCGTCCTTTAACACCCTGCGCCTTAGGGGTAGAGAGCATGCCATCCATCACTACTCGGCTGCTGGTTGCATACTGTGCCACACATCTACCAAGGCCGCTACGGTGTGTTTGTTCTTGCGGTGCTCGTAGCACGATGGCTGTGTCATGCCATGCTGCAAATGGCCTGTAAATGTTTTGACGCTCTCCCTGCCTCAGGGCGTGTATTTGTGTCGTGTGTGTGTGCGCGTGTGTGTGTGGCTGTATACGGGGTGTACGTGCATGAGGCGTTTAGCAAGGTGCTGTGAGAGGTCAGGATTAGCCTGTTCTTTTATCTTATCAACGGCCTCTTCTCACCCTGCACTGTGTTACATTAACACACACACACACACACACACACACACACACAGGCACAGGCACAGGCACACACACATGCACACCCGCAACCACACACACACAAACACAGGCGGGCATAGATTATGTGTGTGATTACGTGTTTATCTCCAGCCCTTTTAATTTGCCTCGGTGACACAAACAGATTATGAATTGGATAATTTTGTCCGCGTCTCATTTTGTGCGAAGATTCTCGCAGACAAGATTCGAAGGTGCGTGTGACCAATTGACAGTTCTTTTAAGGGATCAGAAGGTGTGGGCGCGCCGATGATTAATAACACACACAAAAGAGGTGAGGAACACACTTAAGGAAGGACGATGCAAATCGACAATCAACAACACACAACAACACACAACAACAACCTGTCTGATGGCAGCATGTTTATTCAAAGGGATTTTTTGAATGCATTGCTCCTTGAGCCCATATGTTTCTGTCTTCACGTGGTGTGTGTGTGTGTGTGTGTGTGTGTGTGTGTGTGTGTGTGTGTGTGTGTGTGTGTGTGCGCTACTGCGTCTGTATGTGTATTTTTGTGTGTGTGTGTGTGTTTGTGTGTGTGCGTGTGTGTGTGTGTGCTTGTGCACACGCATGTCTGTGTGTGCATGTGTGTGGGGTCTGTGTGTGTGTGTGTTCATGTGCATGTTTGTGCTTGTCTGTGTGTGTGTGTGTGTGTGTGCGTGCACATGCGCGTGTGTCTGTGTGCTTGTGTTTGTGCTCGTGTTTGTGCGTGTGTGTGTGTTTGTGCGGGTATGAATGTGTGTGTGTTTATGAGCGTGTGTGTGTGTTTGTGCGGGTATGTGTGTGTGTGAGTGTGAAAGATGGGTATTGAGGGAGGGGTTGGCGGAAGAACACAAGCCTCACGCGGGGAAAGGTGCTAAAATATACAGTGAGAAAAACAGTGAGAATTTGACAGCAGTGCAGCGAAGAGGCGAGAGGAGGGTTGGAAACGATCAGGGCTGCACACAATACCAATAGGACTCTCTTTCAATATCTAAAGATATGAAATACAACCATTACAACTAATCTCTTTGTTGTCGTTTCTATGTAGAAAATGTCAATATCAATATTATTAAATTATACTTAATATGGTTAGTAATATAGATCATAGTACGACAATAAGTCGTCCATTTTTTCTAATATGAATTCCGATGGTGGTTTAATTTTTCGAATCACCGGCGGATCTATCGACATTTTGATGATCGCAACAATTGTTTGTTATGTGACTTTGGTTAATTGATTACTAAGTATATAATGAGTACATCACATGCTGTTCACAAGTTTAGAGAGAAAGCTTGTTTTATGTATCTGCTTTTGCTTTTTAATTTCAGTCATGTTTATAAGAAAAGGAAAAAGTATAACGTTTGTATTAATAATGTTTGCATTCCCTGATTTTTCAATAAATAATAATAAATAAATAAAAGACCAACTTGTCAAAAGGTCCCCAGAAATCCATCATTTAAATAAAAAAAAAGCTTACAAACAAACAAAACGTCGATTTTGAATAATTTGAAGTGATGTGCACACATCACTTGAACACACATACATTACACAGATACACACACACACAAATACAGAAACACACACAAATACATACACACACACACACACCCACACACACACACACTGACGCTGACACACACACATCCTATAGCGCACAGGGAGCATGAGCCTCCCCTCAATTACCAGGCTCTCCTCGCTGCACTCAACACCTCATGTTTCTCTGCTAATGACTGGATTAAAGCTCTGATTAAGATGCATTTAACCTACACACACACCAGCCCCACATTTGCATAGGACCGAGAAAAGCCAATTAACTGCAAACTGGAGCTTCAATTAGGAGTGACAAAGGCCAGTGTGTATCATGGGTTAAGAGGCCTAATCACTGAGGTCGAGGAAGGGTTGAGTGTGTGTGTGTGTGTGTGTGTGTGCGTGTGTGTGTGTGTGTGTGTGTGTGTGTGTGTGTGTGTGTGTGTTTGTTAGGGTGGGGGGGGGGGAGAAAATGAAATTTAAATTAAACTGGTTTAAAAAAAATGATAGACTTATATTCTAATGTTTCTTAATTACGGTCGAATTTACAGTGGAACATGCTTGTAAATAATAATTATTAATTAATAAATATATTAGACTTCGATCAACAAAACATTGTAAACACATATATCCACATATTAATTTTGAGGAATTTCTCATAGTTCAATTTTCTCCCAGAATTTTCAGCACAACCCATAACTATAAACAACTCATAGAATGTGCAAATATACAAATACAGCTAATACCCAGGGGTGACAAAAACACCCCTTAATCAATTGCTACCATTTATGACAGACAAAGAGAAATGTAAATGATGGAGATAAAGCATCAGATATATTGGCACACACTGAAATGTGTTGACCTCATGTTGCTCTTTAGTGAACAAAGGTTAGTGTTACACACAAATGCAGACACAAACATACCCATGTAGACACGAACACACACACACACACACACACACACATGCACACACACACACACACAAACACACACACACACACACAAACACAAACATGCACACATACCAACACAACCAATCAAACACGCAGATACACAAACACACAGAGAGACACACACACACACACACACACATTCACACGCACCCCCACTCAATCAAGCAGCTACACACCCAGACACACGCACACACACACACACACACACACACACACACACACACAATCAATCGTACAACCAGATACACACGACACACACACACACACACACACACACACCCTCATCACTGATTCAGAAAGGAGCCATTTCCACTGCCAGACTTCTGAGCAAGGCAGATTAATTAACTCTCCTTGGCTTATACCTCTGAACCAAGAGCTTACAAATTACCTTAGGGGGGGAAGTGATTAGAAACATGGAAAACAATAAATCTATCAATGGGTCTAATGAAGCCAGCGTGTCCTCAGAAATTCCATTGAGATTATCAGTCATCTGTGGAATAACAATGGGTAGGGAGGGCGGCTTCGCTGTTAAATTGTTAATCATGAGGTGATACTGCAGTCAGCAGATTGTCTGCGGTAGCACCAGTCCCGGTGACTTGTCGTCTGTAGCGCTAGAAGGAAGAAGTGATGGAAGTGAGGGAAATATGGCTTCCACCTCACGTGAGAAGGGCTGTTTTATCAAGCATTGAAAAACGCCTTGAGATGTTGTTTGGATAGTGTTTATTTTTCTTTGTTTGAAAACCGAAAGCATGAGATTTACTTGTCCAAAATGCTTTTAATACTGGGAAAAAACTACATGTCTGTCTTATCCATGTGGTTTAAGGTATTCAGCTTGAGTTCATTACCTCGATCACAACAGTACTTTCAAGTGGGATGTAAAAAAAAAAAAACATGAAGACTAGATTATAAAAAGTGATATTTTAAGAAAATTGATTTGTTGATGGATTAAACCCTAATCCTAGAATTCTTTTTTTTATGATTTTTTCCTTCGGAATTATTGCTTTTTAAACAAAGTATGAAATTAAATTTAAAAGTGTAATGTATGAATTTGTTTTAATAGTATGGGGGAGTTTATACAACCATTACGACCCAAATAAAGACTTCTTTAGACTTTGGTCTTTAAGTAAACTATAATGTTTACTCCTTGTATATAATTCCAATCTCAAACCCAGTTTAAAAAGCCCCCCTAACCTTAAATCCAAGGGAAAAGAAACGTTAAACCGAGAAAAGATTAAAAACAGAAACAGGATCTTGTTAGGCTTGGTTAAGCATTAATTTGTTATCCTTGGTAACTGGGTGGTGTGCCTGTTCCACCCCCAGCCATAACGCCGTGGGTTCGATCCCTGTCATGTCTGCTACCTGGCATCCTTGAGCAAGATAGACAACCAGTGCCCTCCTCTTAGTGCCATGCATGCATCAGAATTCCCTGTAGCTGCTTTGAATGTAAAATAGGTGGGGACACAAACGGGGCTAGACTTTGAAAGGGGGTTTTAAGTCAATTCTGTGTCCCCTGAAAATACAATCATGCCCTACGGTCAAACGATAAAATTAGTGTAGAGTGAAACAAATAAATAAAGAACGATCTGCAATTAAAACTGTTTTCATGGTGATGCGGGTCTGCCGTCTCTGGCAGACAGGAAGTCATAACGGTTCAGATTGGGTGTTGATTGGGTGATAATGAGGGGGTGGTCCTAACCGCCTAGCCTTTAACCCCCCACCTCGACTCTGGTGTCAGTTATGTGGGGTTCGCTCCCATTAGTCTAGCCTGCAGAGCTACACAGATAATTAGGTTGCAGTGTTTGCTGTGGTTTTGTTTTACAGTGATGGCTTGCTTGCTTGCTGCCAGCAAACTTGAGGCCGCCTTAAGAGAGCAAAACACTTTGCTGTTGTTGTGTTGTTACTTTTAAAGACAAGATAAGGTCGTACTTTATCCGCATGGATCGTATGAAACATTGGGGTGTCAGAGCAGACAGTACAGCACACAGTAGAGCAATAGGTATTTCAAAAAGAGGAGATTTCGGGGGGGATGAGTGTCAAATGTTGTATGTGCTGCCCTGGCACCTAATGCTCTCATAGTGTTGGCGGTATCTTCAAATTCAATTTGAATGTGTTCCTGCAAGGGCCTTTGACACGTGATAAAGGCAAGGGCTACATAACCTGATTAACCAAACTAACTTATCAAACAAACATCAGAAAGAGCCGTCTGGTTAATAAATATGTTTGCTTACATGCAGGTCTTGTTTGCTTTGTGAGGTCCAGACCTCTCTCTCCTTACACACCTCTCTCCCTGATACCTCCCTGATACCTCCCTGATATCTCCCCTTATCTCCCAACTCTCCGGCCGTCTCATCTCCACTGATCTGAGCGGAAGGGGAGACATCCCAGGAAGATAAGTGTCTTTCAGGATATCTCATTAGCGAATGCAAATGAGGAAAACACCAAATCTTGGCAGAGAGGCGGCGGTGGATCTCCGTGGGATAGCTGGGACATGACAGCAGCTCAGCAAGCGACCCCATGCTGGGCACCAAATGTGACGGCCCGCTCCTGCTGCTGCTCTTTACAGGACAGAGGACCCGACCAATGGGTGCCCCCGGAGCTGGAGGAGACCGCTACCCTACCCACCCCCTCCCCAACTTCTGTCCCTCGGAAACCCGCAGAAGACAAGGGCCGCCACCACGACTAGTTCACTGGAACAATAATCCTGATAATGGTCCAACAGGGACTTTTCCGTGTTGTCGGTGCGTTCGTCGATTGAGTGCCAAGAATTGGGTCGAAATTGGCATTGCTGCTTCTCTCCATTCCTTCGAAAATGCATATTTTTCAGCAAAATGAATTCATACATTTTTTTCACACATCTTTTCTTCGTGTTCAACAGTGATGCATCTTAAGATGATTATTAATACCTAAACATGAAGCTAGCTTTTGGTTTTCCAACGTATTGATGCAATTCTGATAACCATACATCAATTGTTTTTATTTATTTGGTCATCCCACGGACAAGAGAAGCTAATACCGCACGATATCCGTGCACGTACCTACAGCATGGCCACCGACCATGCTTGCCACCTTAAAGCCACCATCTTGGTTCTAAACGGTAGCTGGACGGGGGGAACCGAATCCTCACCCCCAGCTACCATTTAGAACCAAGATGGCTGCTGTATCATCCCTATATATCCACCGTGGCCATGGCGAGGTACAGCAGGCACCGCGCTCCACACGGGTGTGTGTGTGTGTGTCTGTGTGTGTGTGTGTGTGTGTGTGGGGGGGGGGGGTTCACTGGCACGGCTGCGTGGCCAACCGACCTTCTGCTCCACCCAGGGTGGGGACCAGGGTGGGGGTGGCCAGGTCACCGGCCCCTCTCCTCCTCCCTGACACGGGCTCCGCGGGCGGGTGGCAGGGCGGGATGGCAGGAAGTCAGTAGCAGCCCTTTAGACGTGTCAAAAAGCAGGCACAGCTAGAGGAAGCTGTTCATTGAGCATGATATAAAGAGAAGAGAGGGAAGCTCACACACACACACACACACAGACACAGACACACACACACACACAAGCAGACACACACACGCACACAAAGACACACACACACACACACACATACACACAGACATACTGTCTGCCCCCCATAATACGTGGATATTTGTAATAATTCCTCGTAATAGCAGGAGCATTCATAAGTGATGACAAAGAGCGGGGAAGCTGCTTGTTAGGACTTCTTGTGTTGGATAAAGATGAAAATGTCAACACGCCCTATTCTAGTCTTTTTGACCGTTTTTTTGCCATATCACAGCATGAGTCTAATTGAGAATAGTGACAAATCATTTGCGGTGCCATTCGCGGTGACAGAGGGACTTCTGTCGGGGGAAAGTATCAGCCAAGATGTTCTGCCGAAGGACACCAAGCCGTTTTGGAGCACAGCTACTGAATACTGTGGTTATTGTGACTCGAAGAAGTGTGTGTGCCATCTTGTGTGTGCCATCCATGAGCCAAAAGTTAAATAAATAAAATTGTGCATCATTACTGACAAGATAAGACAAACTGCTCCACCACGATGAGGCACTGTGAGTAATCAATCCAGGAACAAAATGGCGGGTTTTCAACATTGAGGTCAGGATTAAAATGTATCCAAAAAGCCTAGCAGCACAGAGGGTTGAAATCGAAGCCCCACACTTACCCCATCAGTCGAGACTGGATCCAAACCCCCTGGTCTCCCTGACTGGCCATGCCCCCTTTAGTGCCCAAAGTACACCAAGAGAGGAGATGTTGGCAGGGGGGTCCTCCAGCTCCAGAATCACCTCAGGTAGGAGTCTCTGTTATAGCTCCACATTGTTACTGTGTCAAGTGTTCTCTTGTTGGTTGTTTTATCAAGAGGTCCAACCCAAAGAACAAGAGAGTCTGAGGGTTTTAGATACAGTCTGTTATCCGCACAATGACCTGAACAAAAACCCCTCCTCCAAATGTTATTGTTGTAATTGTTTTGTCTTGTTTTTACCTGTTATAGGACCAACACATTCACACTCACAGACACGCACACAGACACACACACACACACACACACACACACACACACACACACACACACACACACACACACACACACACACACTCACACACACACAGACACACAAACACACTTTGAAATCAGTATTATATCTTAATTATCAAGGTCCTTGAAGGTAAACTTGAGTGTAAATCAGGACACATGATTAAGGCCCATAAAAACAAGGGAGGAACTGTGCATGGTTTTCCAAACCCAAAAGTTTTTTAAGTTTACTTGACAAGCATGACAAGCCGTGGATTCCTCGTCAAACTGACAACATGCTCTACTACTGCGGCGTGTGCCAAACACAAAGCTTCCAATTACATCCACTGTTTGTTTTCCCTTCCAGGGCTCAGTCGTCTGAGGCACACAGTGTTTATCTGAACGGTGTCAACCTACTACACAACTCTTCCCACTCTAGACTTTCTCTTTTACATGTAAACCTGCTGCCAATAAGCAGCAGCTGTCTGTCACCGTCTGGCTTTAAAACACTCGGGCGGCGGAAGTGAGCAGGACAGTTCAGTGGGTATTTAAGCTAGTACACGCCAATGAAGCATGCAACATTAGCATGCTAATGTGGGGCAGTTTGATATCAAGATGCTGGTGTTGGAACTAAGACGGGGGCCGTTAAGGGCTGAATACACGGCCCGGGACCCTGAAACAGATGGGCGGACATCTTCTTGGTTTCTTCTTGATTTCTTCTTTGGTTTTGGTGGGATTTTGTTGATTAGTCCGACGAATCCCACAAGCATAAGAAATATGTTTGATTAAAATGGTATGCTAACTTTCTTATATATGTAGTAAGTAGTCATATATCCGGGGAGAAATTTAGATGTCAAGGGAGATTTCTCATTCTGCCGGTCTGGGTTGTGTTTGAGTTGTTTGTTGCAGAAACCAAACACAAACGTCTAGGACCACATTTATTACACACCCCTTGAATTATGAATTCAATTAAAAACAAAAAGTACTTCTCCTTTGTGCTTTCTTTTTGTGTTTTTCATCATTCCACTGATAGGCCTACATGGGGATGCTGTGTTGATCGCAGTACTGTTTGTGTTGTTTTTATCTGATGTGGATCAGGGAAATTACTAAATACCTACTATTTGTGTCAATAACCAACAACCAATCTTTCTGACATCCACTGAAATATTTGAAGAAATAATTTAAGTATTGCCAAATTCTATACATTTAGTAAAATTATCTAATTTCAATTTCTTGTTCCATGGTACTTGGTGCAGTTGCATACACAGATCCATATTCATAATATATTCCTACGTCTGATAATACCACTGTACTCGACTACTACCTGTGAGCGCAACACACGAGCACGCGCCCACGCTCGTCCCCGGGGAGAAGGATGAAGTTTGATAATAGGCTGCTATCTCTGCGTCATCGCCGCGGGAGAACACTTGTGAACTCCAGTCTCGAGACGCTCCTCACTGCAGCTCTCCGCTCGCGCTCCGCGGTTCTCTCTTTGATCTACCCGCGGCAACATGAGGAGACTCCACCGCCTTTCGTTTGATTCTGGGGCGCATTTTCAATGAAGACGACCCGGGTTTATATATATTAGAATAATATTAATAATTACAGACGCAGAGGAGGAGGATCGTTGGGTGAGTTTGCACATTTTGATATTGTTTAATTGCTGTTAATTGAAACAGTGAAATTAAGCGAGGATGCCTGCGCTGAAATTAGACATTTACATTTTTTCATATTTTATCATAATTATACGTGGATGGATTTGGGGGAGATCATTATTCGGCGGTGTGTGTTTGTGTGATTCGGGTTGCCTCCTGTGTGGAAGACGCTCCATGTGTGTGGTTTCTCCGTCTGTCTGCCATGAGGAACATCTCATCACATCTCAGGCTTCTTCACACGGAAAATTAATCGTCAGATCTTGATCTTTGCATTTGTCGTCCCTGAGGGACGCGGAATCACACGCTTAATTCATTCACTCTGCATACATCTATAGAATGGATTCATGTAGGCCAGATTCAATCTTTCAAAATGGCTAAATAGACTTAATGGCGAAAACAGGACGTAAGCTATGGTAATGCATAAAAACATCTAATATTCAGCTATAATAAGTAATAATATATATATAAGTAAAAATGCTTAATGCGCGCTGGAAGTAGGCTTTATCTGTCCATGAAACATGCACCTTTAGGTCCATATTCAGGCAGAACTTGAGCATCACCCAAAACCACAGCGAATTTACTTTATACCAATATTTATTAGGATTATTATTAATCCTAATAATTGCTTTAAGATAGGCTTAATTAGCCAGTCTTCTTATATTTCCGTAAACCTTAATTAATTATTTAATGTAGCCATTAGAGTGAAAATGAATGTCTATAAAAAAATTGAAAAGTTTTTTCCAACTTATTTTATTTTATTTATTAACTTTTATTATTATTTTATTTCAGATAAATCCACTATAAATTCTTCAAGAAGTTATAATGTAATTGTTCTGTCCACAAAGCAGGAAATTAATGACAGGCCAAAGGCCTATAGATACGCCTATTTTTCTATTAGGCCCATTCGTTACCATTGCCTGTTCTGAATTTTTTTGGGCTAAATATTTATCTTTGCAATATCTTGCAACGCAACAAGGACACCGGATGTTACAAAGTCCGAAGGCACAGCCGCCCATCTAAAACATATCAGAAAATGGAGCAATTTCTGTTAAAAAAACAACAACTATTTACGAATAAACTATGTGACCTATAGCGTCCTAGAGTCGCCCGTAAAACATAATGTGAATTTTTTTTTATATTTCCTCAGAGACTCTCAAGTGAGGCCTTTGAAAACCACCCTAACCGCCGCCCCCCCCCGGGATCCAGACCCCCTTGCCGGCCAGCGAGGCCGGGAGCTGCCGGCAGGATGCTCGGCAGCGAGGCCGAGAGCAGCAGCTTCCACCCCCCCAAGGACGCGGCGGAGGAGGGGGACAAATCCCCCGCCTCCGACGACCCCTCCACCGCTCGGTACGCGGAGCACGGAATCCACGCAGACAGATATTTCCTAACGCCCCCGTCCTCCACGACGGCTAAACTGAGCGCGGAGGAGGCCGCGAACCCCTGCTCCTTCCTCCCCTACACCTGCCAAGCGGGCCCGGTGCCCCCCTACCCCCCGGGCTCCGGGGCTTCCAGGTACTCCTCATCGCTCCACTTCGGCTCCGTCCTGCCGCCCCCCGCGGGGTTCCCCCCGCCCGTGTGCCCCCCGGGGGGGCGCCCCCAGTTCAGCCCAGCGTACCAGTTCGGACAGAGTCCCAACTGTATCTATCCCCCGTACGGCGGACCGGGAGCGGGCCTCAGCCCGATGCCGCTCCACCCCGGGGGGCCCGGGGCCCGGGCCCAGGTTTACCTCTGCAACCGGCCCCTATGGCTGAAGTTCCACCGGCACCAGACCGAGATGATCATCACGAAGCAGGGCAGGTGGGACCTTAGGGGTTTATGACACTTGTTAACGGGATTTGTTACTTCTTTTCCCACCCTGATTGCTTGAGAATAATAATAAAATAAAATATGTAACGGATTCGATTTCCCACATCGATGGTCTGTTCCTGCCCGTCTCTGCAGGCGGATGTTCCCGTTCCTGAGCTTCAACATGGCGGGTCTGAACCTGACAAGGCACTACAACGTGTTCGTGGAGGTCGTGCTGGCGGACCCCAACCACTGGCGCTTCCAGGGCGGGAAGTGGGTCACCTGCGGGAAGGCGGACAACAACATGCAGGGTACGTCACCCGGACAGGCTTCTCCAAGGCCTGGGTCATATTTCAACCTCGTTATTCTGACTCTCTTTTATTTTCAATGTCTTAATTTATTTGATTTCGTATTTGATGAATGCATGTGTTATTATTCATTCTTATGTTGAATTAATTAATCGATTTGTACACGGTATAGGTTACTAAATGAATTAATAAACCGTGTGGTTCCTTTGAAAGGTAATAAGGTTTACATCCACCCGGAGTCTCCGAACACAGGGGCGCACTGGATGAGGCAGGAGATCTCGTTTGGGAAACTTAAGGTCACCAACAACAAAGGAATCAATACCAGCACCTCACAGGTAATGTAACGATACAAAAATACAACAATAATAATAGTAGCATAATAATAATTACATTATTATTATAGTAACAATCATGATAATAGCAATAATAACAAACGTAGAAAAAATATAATAACCAGTAGAAGAGTAGAAGTGGGCCTACTTCACAATATACTCACAATATATTGTTAAGTACTAACGATATATCAAAATGTATTCGGGAGCATGCAGTCCCATATCAAAAGGGTCACAGTATATACACAACATATTTTGGCCCTTTTGATTTGGGACTGCATGTTCGTTCTTTGGTTCGCAGTCGACGTTGTTTAGTTAAACGCATTAAATGCATTAAATGTCTTCAGTATCATCCGTTAGAGCTGTGGTAATGGTCGCGTTTGTTTGTACAGGCCTCAGTTGGGGGCCTTTAGAATATTCAATTAGTAATTCAAGTGGTTAGTGGGGGCATTAATTAGCGTGCATGCGCTTTGTTCCTTAACATAACCTGAGGAACAGCATTGTTCTTTTAAATGATCAAGGCTAGGCTAACGATGCCGCTTATCTTCATCGAAACCTGTTAATATTCAAATACGATACATGCAATCGTCTATACCGGTGCTATTAATAAATAAATACACGATAAATACACAACATAATAAATAAAGAAATGAAGACTCCCGGATTTATTTACTTTTTCATTCTGGATATTTTATTATGACCTATTATTTATTCATTTTCACTCAACTCCCTCTGTGAACCATGTGATTCCGTGCAGATGATCGTGCTGCAGTCTCTGCACAAGTACCAGCCCCGGCTACACATCGTGGAGGTGGCTGAAGACGGGGCGGAGGACCCCAACAGCAGCCTGAAGACCCAGACCTTCACCTTCCCGGAGACCCAGTTCATAGCCGTCACTGCCTACCAGAATACAGACGTAAGCACTGCGGGAATGGACCTAAACGTTATTATAACCAGGTGCCCACAGTTATAATGTATCATCTGCATCATAGACGTTGATACAGGCCTAGTCTAAGTCCAGCCGTTATCAGTTAAAGATTTCGTGTTGTATCTATCTTATATACCGGTCTATACCCATTATTCGTTTTAACGACAATTATTTTTCTTATATTTCATTAGTAGTGGGGGAATCTGAAAAACACATCTATTGTTTACGTGTTTTTTCTTTTTAGATTACGCAGCTAAAAATCGACCACAACCCCTTTGCCAAAGGATTCAGGGACAACTACGATTCGTGAGTACCATGATTTATTTGCAATGAATTAGGCCTACACATTTTATATTCGATATCATATCTTTTAAAGAGTAATGAAAAACTGTTCCACACTACCCAACACGACCTCCTACCAATTAACTTTTTAAATATGTATATATAGTTGACTACATACACTATACTATATATATATATATATATATATATATATATATATATATATATATATATATATATATATATATATATATATGTAGGCTTGATCCACAGAAAACCAATTGGCCAAACCAGAGAATAACCATCTGGACTTACTGTGCATCCAGGAAGTTTGGTGAAATAGCCACGCCCAATTATATTTATATATATTATAACATATATATATTGTAGAAGAAAACTACTAAAATGTTAAACGAATCACCCAATATAACCTGGTTCCTGAGTGGCAATCAGAGCATCCCCATACCAGCACTGGTCTGGTCCTACCAGGCTCTCGTACTTCATTTCATTTGCGCAGAGAGTCTGGCCTCTCTCTCATTGACAAACGTTAACTCACTTGAAGGCGGGTGCCTGTTGGAGTTTAAAACTATTGGACCTGCCCAGTGCCACTCTGGATCTGCCATAACCAATCACCAACGTTTGACTACGACTCAAACTAGCGCACAACCTCAACGTCATTGTTCTCAGCCACTCCCTCTGTTTCCAAAAATTTGCGAATATACCGCAAAACCCAGACATGGTACTGAAGGGAAATAAAAATTGAGCGGAAGTACGTAGGCGGGCGGAGCCAGGCTATATCAGCACCACAACCCAACAGGAACACAAACACAACCCAAATAAGCCACAACATCCATGTCCTCCCCCCCTCCACGCAGGATGTACACGGCCCCCGACGGCGACCGCCTGACGCCCTCCCCCAACGACTCCCCGTGCTCGCACCAGATCGTTCCGGGGGCCCGCTACGCCATGCAGCCCTTCTTCCAGGACCAGTTCGTCAGCAACCTGCCCCCCAACCGTTTCTACGGCGCCGCCGCCGGCGTCGGTTGCCACGGCGGCGGCGAGCGTGCCGTCCCCCAGACCAACGGCTTCCTGACGGCCTCCCCGCCCGACGACCCCGCCTCCCAGCGCTGGTTCGTGGCCTCCATGCAGCAGGGGGCCCCCAACGGAGGGGCGGCCCCCAACAAGCTGGAGCTGACCCCCTACGAGGGCGAGTACCCGGGGCCCCTGCTTCCCTACGGCCTCAAGTCCCTCTCCATGCAGACCTCGGCCCACGCCCTGGGCTACTACCCGGACTCCCCCTTCAGCAGCGTGGGGGCCGGGGGCTGGGCCGCAGGCCGGGGGCCCTACCACCAGAGGAAAGGGGCGGCCCCCGGCCTGCCCTGGTCCCCCAGACCCAGCCCCACGGCCGCCGCGGGCTTCCCGGAGGACCTGGAGGGGAAGGACAAGCCCCAGGCCAGGGAGGACGCCAGCGAGAGCGGGGGCGGGGGCGGGCTGATCTCAGCCTGGACGGACACGCCCACCGCGGGGCTGGCCCCGGACAAGCCCGACGGGGGGTCGTATGCGGCGGGCTGCAAGCGCAGGCGTCTGTCCCTGGAGGGGTCGAGCGCCGAGGGACACTCGCCCACAGAGGTCAAGTGTGAGGATTTGGGCCCTGCCACGACCGTCCACAGTGGGCCCTACAGCAAGGACGGGCCCCCAAGAGCCCTGCCGGCGTACTATTCCTTTTACACGAGCCCCTGATGGTCCGCACAAACAATGAAGTTGTTTTAAATTATTTTTCATTATTTTTTATGATTTTTCATGATTCTTCATGATTCTTCATGATTCTTCATGATTCTTCATGATTTTTCATGATTTCTCATGAATTTCGGTCAATGTTTTTTTCAATTTATGATGATATGGAAGGAAAATTATAATGTGATTTGAAAGAAAACAGAGTTACGATGTGTGGTGTCGCAAGGTATCTCAGAGAACTGCAGATAACAACACTTTAAATGTAAAGATCAAAATGACTCTATCACTATATATTTTTGGTCTGTATTTGCATATTTAAACATTGAAAGACATTTGCTTATTTCCTCTGCTGCTGTGCTACATATTTTTTCCTCTTATGTACAGTAAAAGATTTGTGATACGTTATTTATTTTGAAGCTTCTTTGTATTACATTTGGCATCCTGTGATGTTTGTAAATAGCTGCATTTAAATGTTCAGAGATTTGTTAATAAAGTGCCAATGTGTTATAAGCAGATCCAGAGTCGGTCCATCTGTGGTGGACGATGCTTCATAAATAGCCTCACACGACAAACATTATTATGAACCAATAGGGCTGGATAAGACCAGCTAAAAGGGCAGAGGGTGGACCCAAACCACTGAGATTTACGGTCATCCAGGCCGAAGGAGTCGACCCTTAACCTCCATCGAGGGTGGAGACACACCCCAGAAGGTCTCTACCCCTGGTGCTCCATTGGTTGACCGGCGTATCCATGATCCACCTATAGGATAATGGCTAGAGTGGAGGTCCCGCCTTTCAATGGATTCATTGGTTGATTCCCCTGTGGGTGGGTTATTGTGATAAACATTTAGAGATAATACATAAACCATTGTCTTCTTGTCATTATCATTATCTTCAGTTTCAACTCTATTCATTTTGATGTTGTAAACATTTGCGTGTGAGATAATAATTGCACTGTTATCTAGAATGAAGCAGTTTTGAGTTCTTATTGTGATTTGCATTGGATAAAAGCATCTTGATGACTTGATGAACCAGCACAACTCGACTGCTCCTCATTAGGTTTTGCACATAAAAGTCGGGTATGTTCTGAGTTGTTCAAGAATTTAGGTTGTACCGTTCAGTTAAACTATTGTATTTTTGTAATATGGGCTAATTTCTTTAATTGCCCTGCATCACTATGGACATATGTTGCAAGACATTTAGGAACCCATTGTCGTTGTGATCCTTTAAGCCTTTACCATAAATGGATTACATTTAAATATCATGTAGGCCTGTACACGATCCTCACCTCCAAATAGTGTCAAAACACTCTCTGAGAACAAGGACGAGTCTCGGGACGAAGTGAGAAAACGATGCATCTAGTCTTTGGCACGTCTAATTTCAACAAATTCGAACATTTTTATTTATTTGTCGATGCAGACCTCTAGTACCCTCTGGTGTTCATATGGAGAACTATACTTCATGAACCAAAGCAGATTATAAATCGGATCAGCGTCTGACTCGCTCTTGCAAACTTCATGCGCAATGAACCAATGCAACCACCCCATAGATGCTAATTTATTCTACTTGGAAGGCGTACTTGACATTGTTAAACAGAAATCATTCACCACTCTACATGTTCAGCAAGCCTATTCAACTGATTTAAATGATTTACTCACTGTTATGCACTTAACCATTTTAGTTTTTTTCTCAAACCTTGCAATTCAACTGTGTGTGTGTGTGTGTGTGTGTGTTTGTGTGTGTGTGTGTGTGTGTGTGTGTGTGTGTGTGTGTGTGTGTGTGTGTGTGTGTGTGTGTGTGTGTGTGTAGCAGGCTGTTGAAGTTGCCAGCGATGTAAGTGACACCCTACTGCTGAAAGTGCTGAGCGACAATATCGGTGAAACGGAGAGGGGACACAAAAATCCACCTGACAACAAATAATCGTTGTTTCAGCTTTGACACATTCAGACTCAGACTGTAATGGAAAATCCATGTCGTTTTTCTATTTCTTATTCACCGTAGGTCACCCATTAACCCTGTCTGGGACAAAGGAGGGAGGCTGGCTCAGTAATCATCACACTTGACTAAAAGCAAAAAGAGGAATGTGTGCTCAGGAGCAAAGTCACTCAGAAACCAAGGCTTTGAATACATTTTACTTTCTTGTCAACAAGATGATACCCAAACATCAGGCAAACTGGTACATGGTGTAGACTCTGTAGCCAACAAAGCAACACTGAGAACTTAAATACACACAACACAGGAGACACAATTGAGTCAATTGAGTCAATAAACACAGGTGCATTAACTTGGAACTTCCGAAAATAACCGGCCGAACAGCGCTTCCTATCGAAAAAACTGAAACTGTGACAGTCAGTCGTAAAGAAGCAGAGACGAGAACGCAGCGACCTGTCTTTTAGTCTGCTGATCAGTTGGAGGAGAACCTCTGTTCTTTAGACCAGGGGTCCCCAACCTTTTCAGCACCAAGGACCGGTTTGGGGGGGGGGGGGGGGGGGGGGGGGGGGGGGGGGGGGTTGGATTATGTTGCGCAGGAGTTGCCAATTTGTTGATATTTTCATATAGTGTTGTGCATGCATTCATTTAAAATAACTAGTTCCAGTTATTTATGAACAGTGAAGGTAACAAACTCTTAAAAAAGAACGTGAACTTGAACAAGTGAAAAATGAACAACTATGGACATAAATATATTGAACTAAACCTGAAGTAACATCTATCAAGTGTAAACATGCACAACACAAAATGTCAGTAAGGGAACTTAACACGCGTTTGTGAGGCCACAGAATAGGCTACAATTCATTTTAATCAGTGGGAGCCCTGTGCTTGTTTCCCTGCAACAAGAAGGTTCCATCTGGTGGTGATGGAAGACAGTGACACCCTTAGCGTGTTTGAAATGTCCAATCGATTGCGCAATTTTGTTTTAGTGGCAGTCATTGCCGAAAACACGGCCTCGCATAGGTACGTGGTGGGAAATGGAAGCAACGTTTTCAGCGCTTTTACGGATATCTCGGGATACTCCGCTTTGGTTTTGATCCAAAAACCCGCCAGAGAGGTTCGCTCAAACACATTTTTAAGACCACCATCATTACCTATTTCGATCAATTGATCTTCCTCCTGCACTGAGAAGTGATTCGGGACATTGACAAATGGGTTGCGGATCCACTCATTTGTTCGCCGTGGATCTTTGGAGGATGGGAAGTAACGTTCGAATTCATTTGAAAGCGCAACAAGGTGATCGCGCACCAACTGCGAGAGAATGGGCCCTGCCTCAGTCTCTCCCAAAATCCCCACTAATGTTTGGAACATATCGAATACTCCCCTGTCCACTCGTCGTCCCCACAAATCAAGCTTGGCTTTAAATGCAGCAACTTTATCTGCCAGTTTAAAGACAGTGGTCATTCTCCCCTGGAGTGTCAGGTTGAGCTCATTAAGCAATCCGAATATGTCACACAGGTAAGCCAGTTTGGACACCCAGTGCTCATCACTAAAATGTGCTGCCAATGGTGACTTTTTTTTCTGTAAGAAACCTCTGCAGCGGCTCTCGCAACTCAAACACTCTGGCCAATGACCTGCTCCTTGACAGCCATCTGACATCTGCGTGCAAGAGAAGGCGTTTGTGCTCTGCGTCCATTTCTTCACAGAGCTGTTCAAATAAACGAGAGTTGAGTGCGTGTGCTTTTATGTGGTTGATTATTTTAACTACATCATTTAATACCCCATTTAACTCGGGCGACATTTTTCGGCTAGCCAGCATTTCCCTGTGAATGACACAGTGTGTGGGCTCGCAGTCAGGTGCAACCTCTCTTACCCTTGCAGTGAAACCGGACAGCCTTCCAGTCATGGCTGCAGCCCCATCAGTGCAAACGCCAATACAGAAAGACCAGTCTAATTTTCCTGACACATAACCATCCAAAGCCCGGAATAATTCTGCAGCTGTGGTGTTCGTTGGAAGTGACAGCACACACAACAAATCCTCCTGCACATCGTCCTCAAAACTGTACCGTACAAAAACAAGCAGAATTGCCCTGTTTTCCACATCAGTGGACTCATCGACCTGGATCGCATACCACGGTGAACCATTCACCCTCTCCAACAACTATGCTTCAATATCCTCCGCTATATCATCAATTCGCCTATGGACGGTGCTGGCTGAAAGAGGTACCGAGCCTATCTTTTTTGCTGCAGCCTCCCCAAGGAGTTCATTGCACATGTCTTTTGCAGCAGGCAGAATTAGCTCTTCCCCAATAGTAAAGGGCTTCTTACACTTAGCAATGCGACTAGCCACTAGGTATGAGGCTTTTAGCGCAGCCACGTTCACAGATGTGGTTGTTTTAAGCACTATTTTTTGTGATTCTTGCTCACGTTTTTTACGCTCGAAGAAGTCAAGGGGTTTGTCTTTAAGTGTAGGATGCTTGGATTCTAAATGTCGAATAAGCTTTGACGGTTTCATAGCTTCATTCGACAACGTATCGCCACATACCACACATAACGGACTTGGTGCATGTGACTCACCGGTCTCTATAAACTCATATTTTAGGTACGACTCGTCATACTTTCGATTGAAAGACCCTTTCTTTTTCTTTGCGGTTTCTTGCTCATTATCGTCAGTGGGTCTTTTCCCCCGCTACCCCTTCCAAAGAAACTTTCTAAACACGTCTGTTTTGAGTTGCTCATTTTCGCAGTTTAGCTAACTTAGTGTGACACTACTGTTGAACTGAACACGTGAAGTTAGCTGCGCAGCTTAGGCTGAAGAAAAAAACCACTGAAGCCAATACGTGTTGGGGGCGGGACCGACAGACAGTTATGCCTAAGAAAAGAAGTTAAGACCTTGCCAAAAATGCAAACATGTTATATGCAATCTAACAACTGCATATAGACTTATGGCATGTAAAAGAGTGACAGTATTGCGAAGTAAATTGAGTTTATTAAGTATGCATGCATTTTGCATGAATTCTTTTTTTATTATTATTATTATTTTGTTTACTCATGTCGTAGCCTACGAACCTACGGTCCGGTTAGGAATGTCCCGCGGCCCGGTACCGGGCCACGGCCCGGTGGTTGGGGACCGCTGCTTTAGACTACTGCCATGGAGAACCTCTGGAGGACACAGAGCATGAGGCCGGGAAACTGTATTATTTGCCTCTTCTGTGTCCCCTGACCTAGAAGCAGTACCTGATCAAGAAATTGCCATAACAAGACCCAGCATTGCCCTCTGGAGGAGAATCTCAAATCCAGCAAGTGCCTTTTTCATCAGGAAGAAAACATCAAATCTCAAAGTATTACTGCGATTCTGGTTGCTGATGTGGTTTAAATGGGCTCTGTCGCCATCTTGTGGTCAAATCTTGCCAGTTCACAATTTAAAAACGAGCTCACGCTGTGTGATTTGTCCCACATTTGACTCAATGTTGACTATTTTACTCAATGTACCAGTCATTCTGGCTCTCATTGGATTTATGAAATGAGAGCACACACACACACAGACACACGCGCGCGCGCGCGCACACGCACACGCACAAAAAAACACACACACACACACACACACACACACACACACACACACAGTCTTCATGCAAGGAACTTCTTTACTTCAGTACTGTACATATTACTGTTCAAAGATCTATATATGTAGGCCCTATATATTTAAATTATTATTGTATTTTCTATTGCACACAAGTATTGATTTAAAAACGTTACATCAATGTTGCTAAGTGCGAAAACATTTAATCGTTTGAAATGAGAAACAGCCTACATGTTATTCCATTTTTTATTAAAGTTAAGTTATTTGGTTTAAAAACGAGAGTATTTTTGGACATTTTATGTGATTTACTGTAATCCAAATCACAGAGACGCTTAACCCGTTTCCCAGGCATTCTCATCTCACGAAGGAATGCCTGGAATGAGATGCTCCAATTTGGCGTTATTGGCGAGAGAGGGCGGGACTTTCACTTACATGCGTTTAGAGGAGGGACTTTTGGTAGAGGGATATCCGTTTCCCTTACATGTTTCGATTATTTCTTTGTCAAATCATTCATAAAAAAACGAAATATTTATTCATCTTTTCATTGTTGTTGTCTTTACTCTTCCACAGTGGTATTGTTCTTGCTGCGCGGACTGAACCGGCGTACACATCTCATAGGAAGCAGCGAACTAGACGTTGTGCGGTGGTAGACTCGGATAACGCCACAACTCATGACCCTCCCCCAGCCTACTGAGTTGACAGGAAGGGGCATCATCATCATCACAGCGCCCAGCAAGTAATTTATGGGAAAGCATTGCCTCCCGTAACAAGAAAGGAAACACACATTGTTTTGGTAACCAACGGCCAAAACAACCCAAATAACGCCAGCCGGACACAAAACCTTCGTAAGTAAACTTTTGATAGTTCAATCTGCTAAGTCGCCTAGCCTTTGTAGCTTCGCCACTGATCATCACACGCATCGGGCGCTAGCCAACGCAGATGTCGTGGTGTTTGTTTTCCGAAATGTGCTTAAAAAAAAACAAACATACAACCATGAACTTGTTGGCAGCATCAAATCTGCCTGTTTTAAAGCAATCCGCGTCCGGTTCGTTGTTTGACAGGTCTCACAGGGGCTAGTTAACGCTAGCCCGGAGCGCTAGCATACTGGTCTGACTCGACACGTTGGGATCTGAGATCAGGACAGGACTTTTATGCTACTTTATCCCAGCGGATCATGAATCGCACCGTTCTGGGTTCACACCCACATTGTTTTAGGGTTCATATACTGATGGTTTCCCCCCCCCCCCCCTTCGTCAGTGTGCGCCACCGCCAAACTTGGCTTGTTTAGTGTATAGTGTGTTGTTTGTTTACTAAGTGGTGAACAATGTGCTCTGGCTGTGTGCCCTGAATCAGGCATCGCAGTTTGGTGAACTACTTCTGTTTATGCCTGCTGTCTTGTAGTTGGGCATCCCTGAGAAGTGCCATGGGAGTCATCGGACGCATGAGCTTGATTTGGTCACTCCTTGTGTGTTAGGGTTGAATAATGGGGCTTGATTATCTGAACAACCTACTTTGAAATATGCAAGTGATGCACTTTATTATGAAACATATATTACCTCCAAAATTGTAGCTTTGTACTTGTATCGTTTTCATATCAGTTTGCTTGTCTAAGGAGGAGTTTTGAAACTAACTTTGGCAACAGTCGACCATGCAGAGTTTCAGTTTCTGTTGTACTGTGTAAACAAGTCCAGACATTTACTGGACTGGTCACTGGAATTAATTTATTCAGGTTCACTGAGCTCCATTGTACTTTGTAACCTGATCCATCCTTGGTGTAACTTTCAGTTAATGAATGTACACACATACTGACATTGATTCAACAATGGGGAGGTTCTTCTTTCAAAAACAACAACATCCTTTATAGCCTGTGTAGTGTACTGTAGATCAACAAAAAACAAAACAGAAGAAAGCTCAGTCTGAGCCCTCTGTGGCTCATACAGTCGTGACATATGGTCCTACTGTAGGCCATGTGTTGACTCTCTGCATGTCGTTTCTGTGTAATGCCGCCTCTCGTACCAGCGAGCAATGGGCCCTCGTCGGAGCGGGCGGCTCTGGCAGGGAGCTACGGAAAGCTCCCGGGAGCTCCGGAGGAAGCATTGTCCCTCTCGCTGCGTGGCTTCTGTTCATTGCAGCATTGAGAACGGCAGAAAAAAAACCACGAGGAGAAGGTGTTGCACAGTGTTGCGCTGACACTGGGACTCATTAGTGTCGAGGGGATGAGGAGTCAAAGATGTTGTTTTCGCTTTTAACCAAAGAGGCATTTCCTTGTTTTTAAGAGGACGGTTTTAAGCCGTCGCGGGATCCGAGGATTTGTTTGTGGAAGGGTGTCGATGATTACCCAGGTGGTTTGACCTTGAAGGTCAGGATCTTTTCGGCGAGCCTCCCAGATAAGCTAGCCCTTTGTGAATGTTTGCCTGAAGGATAACTGCCGGACTTCTTCTATTTTTTTCTTTTCGATTCTACCCGCTGCCATTCAAAGCGTACAGATCCTCTCTCTCTCTCCTCTTTTCCTCAGGGACACACACACACTATGTCGACCCCTCGCCCACGGGGACCTTGAAGTCGACCCGGGACGCTTTTTTAAATTTTTTCCAGCGTCCGGGACCCCTTTTTAAATTTTTTTTCCCGTGGCGGGGGACGATGGGGAACACGGCCACCAAGTTCCGCAAGGCGCTGGCCAACGGCGACGAGCTGCTGTCCTGCCAGCTGTACGAGGGCAACCCCCAGTTCAAGGAGGCCATGGACCCCAACACCAGCTACGGAGAGCCCTACGAGCACAACACAGCGCTGCACTACGCAGCACGACACGCCATGACGCGGCTGCTCAGGTGAGGTGATACAGTGCACGTGTGCCGGACTAAATTATTATGAAATTCGTTCAAAAGTCCATGGTCATCGTTTGATTTGATTTATCTCGGCCCCTCATTGATTATTTCGGCCCCTCATTGATTATTTCGGCCCCTCATTGATCATTTGCATCATCCCGTTTTCCCAAACTGTTTTTTATTCCCGTATTGATTTAGGTTGGTATGTTTATCCGTCATTCATCGAATAGCCTTACTATTTTTACTCGCCCTCCGTCTCCTTACAGTAACACAAGGACCTAGTTGCTGTTAGGTGAAATAAATGCAACAAAATCCGTTCACGAAATATACACCCGCATACGTCCCTGTACGTTCCATCTGGTGCTCCGGGACGTTGCCATCTGCTAGCGTCGCTGAGGAATGCACGGCGCTGGGACGGAACAGGAAGGTGTTCCAAGAGCTTCCAGTTCCTACACACACACACACACACACACACACACACACACACACACACACACACACACACACACACACACACACACACACACACACACACACCCTCCTCCCCCCTCGGTTGTACTCTTGTTTACCCCACTCCTTCCTCTTCCCTCTGGTGGTCTGCTTGCGATCGTTCCAATTCCCGCACTCCATGTTGGTTAAGGCAGAATTAACGAGAGTGGCGTGGTAGAGTGGCGTGGAAACCGAGTGGACCACTGAGGAGGTTGATCGATGGCCTCCTGGAAGATGGTGTTCTGGGTTTCCAATAAGTTGGGGGCCCTTGCTGGTCAGGCAGCTTGTCGATATGCCCTCGAGCCGACCGGTGTATTAGACTCCTCCAATACAATCAGGGCTCTTAAGTTCAGCATC
Organism: Pollachius pollachius; assembly: GCF_949987615.1. Lineage (NCBI taxonomy): Eukaryota > Metazoa > Chordata > Actinopteri > Gadiformes > Gadidae > Pollachius > Pollachius pollachius. The sequence continues at coordinate 46,947,412 of NC_136934.1, read as the reverse complement.
TGAGTAAATAAACGGATGGAAGAGCGGCACCTGATTACTTGAGTACTTGATACAACATTGGGAATATGGCGTTGCTGTCGTCGATACAGTTGTATGCTGAACAGTCGCTAGGAATGCCTCAATCATGAGGACTAAGCGGCCTTTAAAGCCAATAGTGCCGACTGTCAATTCCATTCTGAAGGTCCTTTTTATGTTAAATAAGATTGTTGTTGCCATTTCTTTCCCACGTCAAGAAAATGACGACAAATGACAAATCATGGAGCGAAAAAGCAGCTTTATTTTTTATTCACTTCAAGTTCCATTATTTTGTTTAGGGCTTTAGCCTGCGAATAAATAAGTTTAACCAATCACAATCGGGTGTCTTTGTCAGTCACCATGGTAACCGTCCCATGTTGTAGGACATGAAGGAGGTCACCGCCTGATCACGTTTCTCAACACACATCCCTCCTACTGCGTCCATAGTTGTAAACTAAATGCATAGGCTAGCTGTTATATGTACTGATTACTCACCTCGGTAGCTGTCCACACTCCAAACAGACAAACAATTCCTTGTTTTTTTTCCGCTTATCACATCGTTGTTTTTTTTTTTGCAACTGAGGCATGTGATCCAAAAGGACCTTGAGGCCTTGGGGAGTGCTCACTCAGACCAGGTTGTTGACTCCAAAGCCAGGGCTGTACCTCCCCCATTGACCCTCCCCCTCACCCCGACAGGTCCTTCATCTTCAGCAAGGACGGCAACCCCAACAAGCGCAACGTCCACAACGAGACGGCCCTGCACCTGCTGTGCATGGGCCCCCACATCCTGGGCGGCGAGGGGCCCCTGAACCCCCGCATCACGCGGCCGTATGAGGACGAGCGCCAGCGCGCCGACTGCCTGCAGGTCATCCTGGCGTGGACCGGCGCCAAGCTGGACCAGGGCGAGTACGAGAGCGCCGACATCAACGCCGCGGACAACCGCAAGAACACCTGCCTGCACTACGCCGCCGCCTCGGGCCTGAAGACCTGCGTGGAGGTGAGGGGGGCGGGGGGTGGATAAACACACTGCACACACTCCACACACTCCACACACACTGGCCCAACCGTTGGCCGTCTGAAACGTTTTGCGGAGAGACTCGGGACGAGTTCGGGAACAAGGGTTTTTTTTTTTTTCCGTGGGAAGCTGGAACCGCGCGGACGGCGTCTGGTCCGATTTCAACGCGCAAAGTCTGAGAGCGTTGGTGTCTGAGGCTCCAGGCCTCTGATTGGTTGTGTGCCTGCTCGCGCACAACCAGCGAATCAGCGCGGTGGTGTAAGGAGGGGGCAGACTACCCCAATGCAGCCTCTCTGCCGAACGGGTCAGACGAGAGGCAGCAGAGTTGTTGGGTAAAGGCAGTTGGTCATTGGTTCGAGTCTGCGCGGTGTGTAGGCCCTTATGGCCTGGCTGGAGGTGAGGCCTGTGTGGAGCTGGAGGTGAGGCCTGTCAAGAGGTAGTGAGGCCTGGGTGTGGAGTTGAAGCCTCCTGGCTGGAGGTGAGGCCTGTGTGGAGCTGGAGGTGAGGCCTGTCAGGAGGTAGTGAGGCCTGGGTGTGGAGTGGAAGCCTCCTGGCTGGAGGTGAGGCCTGTGTGGAGCTGGAGGTGAGGCGTCTCTGGAGGTAGTGAGGCCTGGGTGTGGAGTGGAAGCCTCCTGTCTGGAGGTGAGGCCTGTGTGAGGGTGAGGCCTCAGGCATGAAGGCCTGCATGGAGGTTAGGGTGGGGGGGGGGGGGGGGGGGGTGTCAGCGGGCCAGGAAGTTCTCCGGAGAAGGAAGAAAAAGAGGCTGCTTGTGTTTGCTGGCCGAGGCTGTTTTGAATGGGACTTGGCCTCCGGTCAGATGTGTCCCGGTTTGTTTAATGTCAAGGCAGAACAATGTGCAAGCGCTCCCCCAGGGTGACGGTGAAGCCAAGCTCTCCCGGCGGAGCACCTTTTGTTTAAGATCCACCGGAGTCGATGCGTGTTTATGGGTCTCTGGGAGACCGGGACGCTGCAAGCGGCGTCATAAATGTGTTTGAATGAATGCCACGGTTGTTTTATTGGCGCTAGACTGAACTCGGCTGAAACCACCATTCCAGATTGACGGCGTCGTCGGGTTTCACGAATGCCAACGGAAGTGGTGGACGTCTAAAAGTTGTTCCTGTGATGTCAAGTTTGACAACTGTGTACCGGAGATAAACCTGAGCATTGAGCATCAACCTTTGAAATATTATATTTATAAGAAATAAGTGTTAAAAAAAACATTTATATATATTTATATATTTTTTGATTTTTATATCTGAGTATAATGATATATTTTTTTACCCTTTGATTCCTCCTTCCCCCCGCCTCCCGGCCCTGGGCAGTACCTGGTGCAGCGCGAGGCGGACCTGTTTGCGGAGAACGAGCGGCGGGAGACGCCGTGCGACTGCGCGGAGCAGCACCGCCACACGGAGCTGGCCCTCAGCCTGGAGTCCCAGATGGTCTTCTCCCAGGCCCCCGAGGCCGAGGGCGTCGACGCCGAGTACGCCGCGCTGGACCACCGAGAGGTACGGGACCGGCCCCTCCCCCCTCCCCCCGATGCTGTTAAAGGAAGAGTCTGTCCTACCGTTCAGAGTTTGTGAGGCTTAAAACCATGCAAAGTGAACATGTGTGTTGGGGGTAACGGATGGCCTTCCTCTTCCACTTCGAGACGACCCAATGGAAATCGGAATACTGGAGCTCTTAAAGCAAGGGAATGCAATTTGGAGAATTCAGCAAGAGTTAGCATCGGAGTACGAAATAAAAATGCCTGTTTTTATTTCATTTTTTCCAAAGCCACTCTCTCTGAACACATGACTAGCCTGATGGCATTCGCAATATGTCTGCCTAGCCTTGAGGAAGATTCTGGTGATGCGCAATGAGTACACGGGCAGAGGGAATGCAGGTAAATGGACTGCATTTCTAATAACACTTTTCTAACCAGTTGCCACCCAAAGCACTATACAACTATTGCCCAACATTCATCCATTCACACATCAACGGCGGAGTCAACGATGCAGGGCGACAGCCAGCTCGTCGGGAGCAGTCAGGGTGAGGCGTCTCGCTCAGGGACACCTCGACACTCGGCTAGGAGGAGCCGGGGATACAACTAGCAACCTTCAGGTTACAAGTCAACCCCCTCTACCTGAGCCACTGCCACCCTAATAGGAAGGTGGATAGGTAGGTAGGTAGGTGGGTAGCTAGACAGACAGAAAGACATGTAGGTAGGTGGGTAGCTAGACAGACAGAAAGACATGTAGGTAGGTAGACAGACAGACAGACAGACACAGGAAGGTAGGTAGGCAGTTAATCTTATATGGAGAACAACAAAGACTCTGGGTAAATTAGGTTATTCAAGATCTAGCTTGTTGAAGAGTTATGAAATATCTTGACGAAACCAAATCTCCCCCAGAGTGACCCGTGGCAAACTGAGTAACCGGGACAACTGGATCTACAATAAACAAAAACAAAACATAGCAAAACCATGCATGACTGCATGGAAGTTATCAGTAAAGATTTCAATGACTTTAGTGGGATGCTGGGTGGAAGGTTACGCTATGAGTGACTCAGACGGGATGGTAAAATCCTGTAAAAGGCTGAAACAGATGCACACACGCATGCACTCACTCACAGAGAGACACACACTCGCAGAGAGAGACACACACACTCGCAGAGAGAGACACACACACTCGCAGAGAGAGACACACACACTCGCAGAGAGACACACAGACACGCGCAGAGAGACACACAGACAGACAGACAGACAGACAGACAGAGTTAAAGTAACTTTGAACCCTGACATTGGCTTGAACCCTGGCCTTTTCTGACTAGCTGTATGCCGATCAGGTCCGACTTAGACAAGCAGCAAAGAGGTCTTCCCAATATCGAAACCAAAAGAGGATCTTCATATTACCCTGTGATGTTTCGAATAACTTAAGTCAATCAGAAACCTGAGACTATGCAGCCCCCAACCAAAGTGTTAGACAACGGACCAAGACAACTTTACGTCTCTCATACAGGAACAGGCCTCGACACAGAGATACACAGAGTGAGGTGGCGTATTATATTGGCCCTCGCCTTGGGAGAACAGGGGAGATTTAACAAATGTATAAAGTTTCTCGAACAGACTGCAGTTTGTTTAACTACCACCTAACCTTTGGTTTCCTTGCCACTGGGCTTGTGCAGGGTCTGTTTTTGTCGTCGTGTTACATCTACTCGATGGCTTACTGGGGTATAAGTCTTTATTTGTGTGAGAAAGTCCCCTTTGGCTGGAGGAAGTCATTGTTAAACATAATATTGTTTCAGAGAACCGAGCTGTCTGCTATGAAATTACTTCTTGCTAGGGTTTTAACTCTCTTGGGCTTTCACTGCTTCGCTAAAGTCAATTGTTTGAGTGTTATATAAATAATTTTATATCAATATGGAAATAGATGGAGGGGAGATAAACACTTTATTTGGACTGCGAGTGCATCTCCGTGTTTGATGTGGAGCCCATGTTAAATTCGGGAAAAGTTATTGACTGGGTGAAATGTTTCAGGAAGGGGGTAGTTGGGGAAGGAGGATGGCACAGCATCCATTTTATTTATGATGCAGTCGAAATACATGAATATGTTTCAGATTAATATGGTGGTCGGTCTGTACGGATGGCCTGACATGACCTCGTCCTGCGAGTATGGCTTTTTGAGATTGGAAATGTGAACACAGTGTTGAGCTCTGAGAATCTGAGTCGGAATGAGGTTTCACTTTACACATCCAGCCCACATTCATTAAGTGTTATGGCTTCTCCCCTAATAACATCTAATCTGTGAATGATTCCCTCCTACGTTTAGCCAAAAGGATTGGCCCGGCAAAGAAAACAACATACCAAATGTTTGCTAATAAGCTTATGCATAGGCTGACTGGGATGTCATTACATTATTGTGCACTCATTGGGATAATTTTTATAATGGTTTTATGTTGGAAGGTGAGACATTCTGTTGACATGTTATCTATTGGACCAGAGAGGAGCAGTGGGACAGCTGACCCCTGCTGTACTATAGCGGTGCTGGCCATACGCACGGCAACACACTTACAGATTAGTGGTGTTTACTCCGGCAGCCTCTGGTACTCCCATCATTATCACCAGCAGGCTGCTCTCTCACTTGGTCTCTACACTGGCCCTGGTGCCGGTCGGGGCGGGTCGTTGCCTCAGCAAGCAATCATCTCGCATCGTGCTCCCTAAGCGACACTTTCACTGTGTTCTCTCCCCCCTCGCCTTCCCCCATCCGTCACCCTCTCCTCCGTCCCCCTATCCCCCTTCCCTCTCTCCCTTCCCCCCCCCCTCCATCTCCCTCTCCCCCTTCCCTCCTCTCCCCCCTCCTCTATCTCCCTCTCCATCTCCCTCTCCCCCTTCCCTCCTCTCCCCCCTCCCCCTCTCCCTCCCCCCTCTCCCCGTCCTCCTTTGTCTCCCTCTCCTCCCCTTTCCCTCCCCATCCTCCTCCCCCCTCTCCCTCCTTCCCCCTCTCCCCTTTCCCTCCTCTCCTCTCTCTTCTTCTCCCTCCTTTCCCTCCTCTCCCCCCTTTCTCTCCTCTCCCCCCTTTCTCTCCTCTCCCCCCTTTCCCCCCTCTCCCTCTCCCTCCTTCCCCTTCTCCCCTTTCCCTCCTCTCCCCTCTCTTCCTCCCCACTTTCCCTTTCCCTCCTCCCTCCCCTCCCCCTCCCCTCCCCTGCCCACTCTCCCTCCCCTCCCTCCCCCTCCCCAGCTCTATGAGGGCCTGCGGCCTCAGGACCTGCGGCGACTGAAGGACATGCTGATTGTGGAGACGGCGGACATGCTGCAGGCCCCCCTGTTCACCGCCGAGGCCCTGCTCCGAGCCCACGGTACACACACACACACACACACACACACACACACACACACACACACACACACACACACACACACACACACTTTATTAAAGGGGTCTCGGGGGGGATTTTGCCCCAATACCTAATTTGAATTGCCCACGAAATTGTGCTGACCGAGGCTTTTAAAGGCCGAAATACAGAGGTCATTCAATATCGTTGGGTTGGTGATAGAACACAGACGAAATAAGGTAATTCACAACGGTTGATAAATTTTCCTGGAAATTAGCCAAAATGCCCCCAAAAAACGTATATTAGGTACTAGAAAATGGCCTTTTAATGCTTGCCGCCACGGGCTCAAGCGTTCATTCATAGGCGTGTGTTTCAGGGTAATTCGTGTGGGTCGGTCCCAGAGGGTTCCCAGCCCGGTCTAAATTGCTGTATACTGATCTGTGGTCATAACATTTGATGGGCTGCACGATTTCTTGCGGTGGCTGAGATGACATTGCTCAATCAGATTGTACGTGAGCGCAGAGAGGAAAACTTTTCAGTGAAAAACATGACTTTTATATCTTGGGCTGCAACGATTCAAGCTAACCCATTCAATACATTGATCTGTAGATCGACAGGAAAATACATTAGATCTCATTTAGCTAATCTATTAATCGTTTTAAAAGTAATTTTTTACAGTACAAAGTACAAATAACAGAAGTATTCTGCTTAAGGTTGCAGTTCAAGTCAAATATTTTATTCATGGTTAATTATAGAAGGAATAGTTTAGTTTTTCTTGGCTGCTTTTCAGATAAGGCCAGCACATTTAAGACATCACTTTGGACTCTGGTTACTTATAATTGCGTTTGCTATTATTTCTGACGATGATGACTCGTCGAAATAATAAATGATTCATTGAAAAAGTATTAGTTGGATTAGTTGGAGCAACAGTCACACCTAGGGCTGCTACTAAGTTTTATTTTTGATTAAGTTCAGGTCCACACTATGCTGGCTAAATGTAGAATGCTGGCCTGCCGTTGAAACGTGGTCGTTCAAAACGTACATTCCAGAAAGCGATGGTTAAAATTTGTTGGCGAAAGAAAAGGATGTGAGAAAAGTGACATGGGGAGCAGAGTTTCTTATTGAGTGGCTGTTGAGTGTGGTTATGACCACGGGGTTGAATATCTTTAAGTACTCTGTGACAAAGTCCTGGGGATTGCTTTTCTTCTTTTTAAACTTTTTTTTTGAGGGTTCAGTGACCGACAAGCACTTTCTAACACGCGGTCCTGTCTCGGACCGCACCGCTGTTCCAACCAGCCGGCAACCCCCTGATTTCCGGCAGCTCCCTTTTGTTTTGGTTCTCGGTGCCTTGCTCAATGGCACGGTGGCGGCCCACGCTGACGGTGACTCAAGGCCTATTGATCACGCTCTGTAGGCCCCCTGGAACATCCACCGCCTGCCTCTTAATTTCTCCCTGCGGATACTTCACTCATCACTCATTACACGCCAAGGATTACACCCTCAGTCTCTCTCACCGGTTGCCCTGTTTTAATGTGCGCTAAACCGGCTACAATTATGCAAATAACGTCCCCCCCGCAAATGTAAAGTCAAGCAACATAAAGGGAGAGACGTTGTGGGGAATTCAAATGAGGTGTGGAGGTGGCGTCGTGAATGTATGGTGAACGAACGGCCTTGGATTTTTGGAATACTTTCAGTATTTCGTTTGAGCGTGTTTGGCTGTGTGCTACATATGATGGGATCTCCTGGGAGAGGAGAGTGGAGCCGCTGACCCCAGAGATGCTATATTTAACCGCCTCTCTTGTGGGAGGTCAATACGTACAGTGCACCAGACATCTGGCTAAGGATGTTCACCCTCCTTTTTATTTTCTTCCTTACACATGTCCAGGAAGTGAGCTACTTGGATTCTTTGATAATTGCTCAGACGTAATTACCATTTTGTCCGCGGTACAGTCAGGACACCCTCTTATTTGGCCTCATTTTGCACAGCCGCGGCTGCATTTAGATTTTTGTATAAAAGCTTGTAATTCAAGTTTGCATGACAGTCTAATTCAGTCTTCCTCGAGGCAAGATAATTGAATTTTCTAAATGTTTGTACTGTAGTCAAAGTTCCAAACAAGATAATTCAGTGTTCAAACATATCCTGAGGCGTTATGTTGACCTCATTGCAGTCGTGACTATTTGATATTTCTAATGACTATTATAACCAACATTTGATTATTACAAGTAAGATTTCTGGCTGAGTTTCCCAACATGTTTTTTCACTTTTATGAAAGACTTATGCTTTTCAATTCTTTCATACGTAGTAGAAATTAATTTTGCTTTGAAGACTTGGACTCTGTCGTTGGTTACCGTTTAGGAGTGGTGTAAATGGTGCTGTAAAAACCTGAGTATATGTTCTATAAACATGGAGTATTTATAATTCCCTATTTATTTGAAGTAAGTTTATTAAAGGGGTCTTGCCCCTGAAAAACATTTGAATTGAAATTGTGATAACCGTGGCTTTTAAAGGCCAAAACACTGAGGTCATTAAATATCGGTGTGTGATACAACACAGACGAAATAAGGTAATTCACAGCGTTTGATAAATTGTCCGGGGAATTTGCCAAAATGTTAACATATATCACGCACTAGAAAATGGCCTTTTTAATGCTTTCCGCCACGTGCTCAAGCGTTCGTTCATACACGTTCGTGTCAGGGTCATTTGTGTGGGTCGATCCCAGAGGGTTTCCTGCACACACACACACACACACGCACACTTCTAGAACAAACTCCTACTCTCATTGGTTCATCATTTTACAACAAACTCGTCCTCTCATTGGTCCTCCCTCCAGACTGGGACAGAGAGAAGCTTCTGGAGGCCTGGATGACCAACGCCGAGGCCTGCTGCCAGCGCTCCGGGGTGCAGATGCACAACCCGCCGCCCAGCGGCTGCAACGCCTGGGACACCCTGCCCTCGCCACGGACACCGCGCACCGCCCGCTGCTCCATCCCCACCACCCCCGACCAGATCTGCCTCACCCCGGCCGACGAGGACCCCGCTCTGGTGAGGTGGAACGCCGTCTCTCCCGCCCACGTGGCTCCGCCGCCAAAATAACAAGCCCACCGGCGCCGCGAGGACGCGCTAACGCTACCGCTAGGAGGCGACGCCAACTGCCAAGTCGGTTGGTTCATCCGTCTTGGTCGAAGGCAAACATGTATTCAGAGCCAGGCTGACAGCGAGAAAAAGAGCAGCGACAGCCAACTGGCAATTACCTGCGACCCTGGCAGTGTGGAAATAAAGTTTCTTGTACCTGCTGACACATTGCTTTCCTATCTGTTTAGGGAAGCGATGCTGGCTCTCAATAGCGCTCCGCCGTTAGCACCATAGCTAAAGTGACGAATGGATGTTTTCCTAGAGATAGTGGTTCATTGAGCGGGTTTGTATTTAAGTCAGGTGAGCTCACCGGCTTCTGCTAAGTTTCCCTTTTTTAAAGATTCCCACGTTGTAACGTCCCTACAACGAACGGCTAGACTTCAGCTTTTGTCCGGAAAAAGGATAAAGGCGGTCGCGGGTGACTCAATAGGTCGCCGTCCAAACGGTGAGGACGGAGGCTGCAATTCAAGCTAACCGCGCTACGTGGGGCCCAAATGATGTGTTTGGCCGCGGCTACAGTTCAAACGCGAGGGTGAAGGCTCTTCAAAAGCCCCTAATCATAGTCCTCATTGAGGCTAGCGTCGGCTGATGGCCGCATTCAAAGGTTTGTGTTGGATACTGAATCAGGGGGGACTTCACGGAGGGGGGGCGGCACCGCGTACCGACTAGACTGCGAGTACCCTTTCACCGCGGGCTGTGAAGAAGAGCCAGGACCCCCCGTAGTCGATCGATGGGGCCACTCCGGGGGCCCCGTTTTAAAGTTTACAGTTGGTTATACAACTATCAGCCTCTTTTTTCGCAAATCAATACAAACATTGTCGAAGTACACTGGGCCCACTCGGTATGTCCTTTTGCAACGCCCAGTCCCTTGTCGTAAGCTGTGTGTGTGTGGTGGGGGTGGGGGTCATTTCAGGGCAGGTGGTAGAAGACGGGGGGTGGGGGAGTAAAATATAATTTGGAAGATAGCAGGGAGGGCTATTCTTGGCATGGTGCCTTTTGGTCTATAACCGAGCCACGATCGACCGATAAATTGCGTTAGGTGGTCTTTGAGATGATATTATGCCTTCGCCTCGCCAAGTTTCCCTGGTGTACTTTATATAGTATCGGAAACATAATGTTATTCTTTATAATATTTCATCCAGTATATAGGGTGACACTCTCCATATGCATGTTTGTAGGCTTTCTCCAAAGTTTCAGAACATTTTAGTATTGCATTATTCACACATTGTCGTTCTTTTATTATCCTTTGGTGTCGGAGGAACTAGAGAAACTGATTCTGAAGCAGTGGTAGTGTGAAAAATGTACTTTACTTTTTGTGGACCAGTGCATCAGGCCGCATCAATTACTTGTAGCATTTCCAGAGCCTTTAAGTGCATGTTGCTGACTGCCACACTGTTTCCCCGGGTGTCTGGCAGTGCGGCATCTGCATGTGCTCCATGTCCCTGTTTGAGGAGCCCGTCGACATGTCCTGCGGCCACGAGTTCTGCCGAGTCTGCTGGGAAGGGTGAGTGAGTACACAGCAACACGCACTCGCTCCTCCACAACCAATCCCCTCTCTGGAGGATCTGGGCTCCATCTTTGATCTGGGAACATTGAAAGCTTTTCTTTTTTCACGTGAATCGCATGGTTACTGTTAGCCCGTTTGTCTTTTTTAGATGCTAGAGGAAGTAAATCCCTCACTAGGATCTCGTGGCACTCCATTAAAAACGACAACAAAAAACATAAAACCTGCATCAGATTGCTACTGTGCTTTTCATTAATCAGGCAAACGTGACTCGTTAAAGGGGTCCTATTATGCCACAAGTTAAGAGTGTGATTAGCTGTTACAAGTCGTTTGAAAATCTGCCTTTTCCTCTGTTTTAGTGAAATCACAAGTGGGCGTGTCCACCTAGATGTACGCTGGATAGATCGGTCTACCAGCCTAGCCAGTGGACTGTAGCAAACGTTGCTCATCTGTCCATCATGCATCTAGGAGGATACGCCCACTAGTAATGTCTCTAAAACACAGGGAAAGGCAGGTTTTTTTTAAATGGTTTGTAATGGCTAAACACTCACACCTGGTGGTATAATGGAGGCCCTTTAAGATCAAACAGACAAAGCCATGCGAACCACACCTGGGCGGGTCTTTGCCTCCCAACTTGGCATCTATAATCCGTCTCAGTAAAACAGTAAGTGTCGTCTTATCGTGCCTCGTGGCTCCACAGGTTCCTCAACCTGAAGATCCAGGAGGGCGACGCCCACAACATCTTCTGCCCCGCCTTCGACTGCTTCCAGCTGGTTCCCGTGGAGGTCATCGAGAGCGTGGTGTCCCGGGAGATGGACCGGCGCTACCTGCAGTTTGACATCAAGGTAGGGCCGGGGGGGGAGACCCGGTACACTGGGGGGAATGGGGGCCCCCCCGAACCTCACTCTGATTGGGGTCGGAGAGGGAGGTGCTGGGGGTGTCTGTCAAGATGGTCGACATTAAAGCAGTTTTTTTGGTGTGGTACTTGCCTCCGACCACTAGGGGCAGTAGTGCCATTGCTGTGTACAAGAACCTACCACTAGCTATCCTGAGCTAGACCGTCGATGTATGGTCGCTATGCGGGAGAGCTAAGTTTTCGGGTCGTCAATAAATAAGTAAAGAGTAACGTATGTGTCGCTCTAGTTAATGTTAGTATTCCCAATATATGTGTGAATGATATCACGTGATACTGGATAGATTGGCTCGTTGTAGGCTTAAGCTGAATCCACTCTTGTGCGCGTACCCTGTGCAGGCAGAGATCCGCCTGTATTCACATCGGCACTCTTAATTTAACGTTACCACAAGGGGGCAGTATAGTGTTTGCAACCACAGATTTGAACGAGTCGGCTTCCTTGACACATGTTGAAAAAAAAACAAAGGTATCCATGTGATTTAAGATGTAAAATCATTCAAATGCACTGCTGAAAAGCTGTTGGTGTTTCGCAACCAACCAAGAATCCAGTGTTTGGATTTGGAGGTGTGTGTTCAGAGGTCAACCCCAACATTCAGTATTCAGTAGTCGTGATCCTGCTTTCCGTCTTCTTGAATATGTTTTGTTGTGTCTGCAGGGCAGTAATAGTAGGAGCACAGAAGGCGGCCTGTGGACACTATGAGTCAGAGAAATTGCATTGCAGAACACTTGACTTTACACTTGAATATTTCCGTTGTTTAAATCATTATCATGGGTTTGACGTGGGACAAAGAAACAACAGTTTCATTTTTGATTAAAAAGCCTGTTGCTAAGTGAGCAGTATAGTCGCATGACCAAAACCCAAACAAGAGCTGTCCATGTGTGTGTTTTTTTAATGTTAAGTCTTAATTCAAGGGCGGACTAGGGTAAAACGTTTTATACAGAAACTTTCCCTGACACATTTTCAAAAAGCTTTCTAGTTCAGATATATTGTTTAACGGAGTAAACCTCTTCAAAGTTACGTAGTGCAGGTTTAATTAGCTTGCCTTCTTAAAGTAAAGCATCATTTTTATTTATCATCCAAAACGGAGGCAAAGCCACCATATAATTCCTGAAACTGTAAAAGGCAGTTGGTTAGCAGTTTGTTGTTTCACTTGATAAATGTTTCGCCACATATAAGAATGGTTCCATGGAGGCAGGCAGAATGGTCAACAACAACATGAAACACTTTTATATGCTATTTAATTGCGTGCAAAATTATTCTTTGTTATTTGCTTTTTATTGTCATTAATATTGGATGCAAAGCATCAATGTGATTTTAATTGGGTGTTCCTAGCTATGTTTTAAGACCCAACTGCACTCAATAACTTCAAAGTCTCATAATGGTAAACTCTAAGTCTTTGGCTCTCCCGATATATTTGTGGGCATACTTTTTTTTATACATTTTTCTTTATTTTTTCTTTATATATATATATATATATTGCCCCAAAGGAACTGAAATAACCCCAAACTATCAGTGGACCTATCGGCAGATAGATGCTTAAAAAAATACATAATAAGACGCAAGCTTGAAAGTAGCACCATACTTTACCGAGAGTCCTCAACTTTTCCTATAAGATTAGGAAATATTCCATGAATGTATTGATTTGTGGGAAGAGGACAAAACCCTGCCTATGCCAGGGGTCTACCTCCATTTAAATCAATCCGGCAGGGACTTGTTCATACCAGCATATCAGCAGGGCTGCTCGGTCACTCGTTCAAAGGTCTTTTTTGGGGTGTTCCAAACTCCATTTACAGCCTATGGTGAACAGATGATGCTTTTGTGCCATATTAAAAAACATGTATCCCATTGAGATTTCTGCAATGGGAAAAACTGAATATGGCCAGCCTTCCCGTTAACAGCCCCAGACATCTGTGCCATACGTTGATGCCAACACCACGAAAATGTCCTCCCTCCTATCCCTTTTTAAAAAGTTTTGAAATCCATCAACTTTTAAATCGATACATTTGTGGAGCAGGAGTAAATTTATCCTTGACAAATGATTTGGGTGGAGGAGATTTCCAGGCGGCTAAAACAAAACGCGCATTAGTCTGGTAATAATGTGCCGTGCGTTTTCGCTGCCCACATATCAATATTACATTTATTTCTAAAAGCTTTTGTCTCTAATAACGAGCAGGGAGAGACGACATTGAGGGAAAGGGATTTGGAGCGCAGAAGTTGGCAACTTGAGATTTTGTTTTATTAGCTGGTCTGTTTATAGAAAATTACTACAAGGGTCCAATTCGCAGTCAGGCTTTCAGTCTGGGATGGGGGTATTTAACAGAATGGCCCCATTCAAGGGATTTGTAGTACTTAGCATCATTAGGTCTCACAAAATAACTTGAGTAGATGCTGGTTTGTAGCTTATATTAACTTAGTAAAATAATGTATTTCTTTTAAATAAAATGGCTTCTTCACCGTTCATTTGTGAGTAGGCAGTGACCTTGAGGCAAACAATGTGCTGCTGTGTCCTCCTATATTCCTCCTTCATTATACTGCGTTTCCCTTTGACTTACCTTTTTTATTTTACAATTGAATTGTATTTGTTCTATTGTACGACAGTGTTTCTATGTGAAGCCCTTTGAGTCTGCCTCGTGTATGAAAAGTGCCATATAAATAAAGCTGCCTTGCCTCTATTCCACCGTCTCATGCCCCCGCGTCCCCCTCTGTCGGCAGGCCTTCGTGGAGAACAACCCGGCCATCCGCTGGTGTCCGCGAGCAGGCTGCGAGAGGGCCGTGCGCCTCAACTCCCAGGAAACCCGGGGGTCCTCCGCCAACCCGCTCAGCTTTGCCCTGCTCCGGGCCCCCGCCGTGGACTGCGGCAAGGGCCACCTGTTCTGCTGGTCAGCAACGGGCTTAAGCCGTCTTAACACACACACGCACGCACACACACATACTCACAGCGGGGCCCTCGTTAACACTGGGCAGCAAAGGGCCGCGCTCCGTTACGTGGTTGATCTCTGGACACGGGGCCGCGGCCAACCGCCTGATGGTCATTGGTTCCCGGTGGTTCTATGCCTGGTGCTTTAATGGTTATGTTCGGTCATAAACGCGGTGTATGCAATGTTTGTCCATCTGTTTTTACAGGTGAGAATAAAGTTTAACTCACTGCGGGCAGCATAGGGCACAGCCTTAAGCAAAGCACACGGCAGATATGGATCTTGTGGTGAGTTTGGAAAGGCTCTCAGACAGGCGTCTGGAACTATATCACGAGCCCTGAATTGTCTATCTGTATTTCCTTTTAAACTATTATGAAGTCAGGTTACATATTTCGGAATTTAAAAAAACATTGATGTGGCATTCTGAGTCTGTGTGTCAACAATTGCAAATCAAATATTATTAGTAATTATCACTCCTCATTAAGGTGGGGGCCAAGCTTACCCCCCCCCCCCCCAAAAAAAAAACCTGCCAGTGCACAGAGACACAGAAGATGAAAACCCAGATACTGCAGCATGTTAAAGGCAGACGGTCAGGCCCATGTCTAGAGATCAACATTGTAATCATTGATTTGCAATTTGTCCAAATTGTCTTGCCTTAATCGCTAAACGTTCGCCAGTATGTTTGTTTTGTGTTTTGAGGCTTTTTGCATCTCCATCTGCACATTAGTGCGCTCTAATAATCTGCCCCCCCCCCCCCCCCTTACCAACCTCCTGACTACATCTGCCCCTTCCAGAAGACCCCCTACCTGTCAATATCAATATCCCTTCTCCTATACTTCCATCTCCAGCATATAAGGCTTCCTAACCACAGCCCGGAGCTCTTAAACCTGTCAGTTTAGCTCCAGAGTCGACTTGTCACGGGCCTTGAAACACGTCCGCAGGCGTGACGGTGCGCCGGCGCGAGGAAGTCAATGGATGCCCTCAGTCGTCGCGGCAACGGGGGCCGACGGACCGAGCGGCTGTCGCACGCCAGCCGCTCTGTCCGTTGGCGGGCGTACCCGTGTACTTTGTGGCGCCGACAGTTGTTCATTGTGGTCGTTTGTCTACGTTTTTTTCGAATGTCTTAACGGGAAACGGGAATGGCCCGGCACGCACGCCAAACAAAATGAAGCATGACCCCGTGCATCTGATGGACGCCGGCTCATCTGTCCTTCTGCCTGCCTGCCTGCCTGTCTGCCTGCCTGCCTGCTTCTCTTCCCGCCTCCCTGGCGGCCTCCCCCGCCCCGTCTGTCTGCTGGGTCACCCGTGCCCACTGCTCATCTGCTGGGCTCGTTTCACATGTTGCCGTCCGTCCGCTTCATCCTTCGATGTCATCCGTCTTCTCCTCCTCCGCTGCCTTTTTCGTTGACGTGTGTGTGTGTGTGTGTGTGTGTGTGTGTGTGTGTGTATGTGTGTGTGCGTGCGATCGCCCTCTAGGGAGTGTCAAGGAGAAGCCCATGAACCCTGTGATTGTGACGTCTGGAAGCTGTGGCTGCAGAAAGTGAGCGAGATGCGGCCGCAGGAACGTGAGTGCCCTGCCCCCGTCGGGGTCCGACCAACCTCGTCCAGCGGCTAAGCGCACGCATTGAGCGCTCGTCAGAACGCCTAAAGGATGGCGACTCCCTAAGGGGACGTTGACTTAATCGGTGACTTAAAGGTCCCATGAAATGCCACCAGGTGTGCGTGTGATTAGCCGTTACAAGCCGTGGTGGCGGCCCGTCATGGGACCTTTTTAAGAGATGGGGGGGGAATCATGCAGCACAAAGGATCGAGGGGAGGGGGTCCTTTTTTAAGTCCACCTGAGTTGTGGTTTGATGCGGCTGTGATGTTTTCAAACGTTCGTTTTGGGGACGTTTGCTTTGAATAAAAGTGACACTGTTGATAAATCCTCTGGTTTGACAGGCCGCTCGTCGGGGGCGTTAGATCCGGCAGATGTAAGTTATTGCAACACGGAAGCGGCGACTTGTTATTCATCCAATCTCTCCTCCTGACAGCGTTTGTATTGAGTGATTGATCTAGGGGAGGAATTGCCCCGTGTTTTGAGCGCAAGGCAGACATTAATTACCAACCGTTTAGAGCTAAACCAATTAAAATGTAGAGTGTTGATAATAAATGATTCATTTAAATGAACCCCTCACATATTGACACATTTCGGGGTGCATAAGCTTTAATCAGAGTGTTGACAGTGTAAGTGATGTCGGGAAAATGGCCTCCAAGACTTTGAAGTCTTTTAAGTGCCGTGCTGCAGAGGTGACCCAGGTGGAATCAAATGACGTGTTATTAAACATTCCCATCTGGATTTATATTCTTTGCTGGGAAATCTCATTATGTCACAGTATGCCGGGGGTTTGAAGAGGCATCATACAGGTGACGTCTGTGTGTGTGTGTGTGTGTGTGTGTGTGTGTGAGCATGTGTAAGCGTATGTGTAAGCGTATATGTGTGTGTGTAAGCGTGTGTAAGCGCACGTGTGTGTGTGTGTGTGTGTGTGTGTACACGCACACACAAACACCTGTGCGCGCATCTGTGCGTGCGTGCGCGTGCGTGTTAAATATATAGACGATAAACATTAGCGAGGCGAGACTCAAACCCAACGGCCTGTTTTAAAAGAAGTGTCAGCAGCTTCAGTGCCGCTGTTAATGTGTCCCCCCCCCCCCCCCCTCTCGGCCACCACAGTGGGCGGGGTGAGCGAGGCCTACGAGGACGCGGCCAACAGCCTGTGGATGCTCACCAACTCCAAGGCCTGCGCCAACTGCAAGTCGCCCATCCAGAAGAACGAGGGCTGCAACCACATGCAGTGCGCCAAGGTAAAGACCCCGTGTGGGCCCACGTCTCCCCAGGCCGCGCGGCGTCAGAGAGGATGGGGAGCACCTGTTGGGAAACACTCGTTCACAAACGGGACCCACGCACACTTTATGTTCAGCACATCGACTTTGCTCAGAAAGGCTTAATGTGCCTTAGCAGACTTATTTGGAAAATGTTTAAAGAGAATTGCAACAAGCTGTGCTTTACTGTACATTAAGCCCGGTTATGCTGTTCGTTAAGCCGGAAGCCGTGCCTGACCAGCATTCAAAGGCTTCTCTCTTTGAAAGATGTTCCTTTGCTTTTGGGCTTTGTTCGTTTTCATGGTGGACTTCATCTCGGCGTAATTGCAGACTCCAGCTGTTTGGTATAGGTTTATTAAAGGTATGATCTGTAACATTTCCCCGTTAGATTGTCTAAAAACGACTATACCTATCTTATATGATTTGTTGAGTTGTGTAGCTAACATTATCCCAAATGTTTCTAGCAATGTTCAAATCCTGAGTAATCCTTAGTTTTAGTCACGTTACTGGCCCGTTAAATTTGGGGAGGTCAGTGGCGTCATATGGCCTTTACCACAAACAATCGAAACCAAATTTATTCAAAGAAAATGTCTTTCTTTATGTAGCCTAATACAATGTGCCACTATGTCAAAAGGCTCAGTATGTGTTTCCAACACATACTGCACACTGTACTTAAATAATAATATAGGAATAATAATAAAGAGAGAAGCAGTGAACGTATGGGAGACGGAGTACGGGAGTCTTCAATACGTTCTCCATGCTTTCACCATTCAAAATGGGTAAAATCGTATTTCACTGTAGAGCCGTACGTGACACATCGAATCATTCTCGCTCTCTCTCCCCGTGACATCAACAATGGGAGGATTTTTGTTGGCTTTTCTCCACAGAGAAGACTGCTGGCCAGGTTCCTGAGTAGAATCATCCAGGGTTCATGAATATGTATTAAGGACACCTGAAATACCTCAAAACCCTAATCGAACACACTTGACGAGAAATTGTGTACTTGTTTTGTAGGCGCTTTATTTTTTACTCTATGTTCCTTATATACACTCTATGTGTTATACACTATGTGCTTTATAGACTCTATTTGCGTTACATACACTCTCTGTGCATTTCACCCCCACTGGAGTTTGAAATGCTATGCAGCTTTTTACCCGGAATTTACTATTGCACAGCTAGCGGGAAACCCTTCCAAACAGCAATCTAAATCCATGGGGAACATTCTGAAACGTTAAGCGTTTACCATTTTAAACGCGTTTCAGTCTGGCCATTGTTTACTGCAGTGTTCTGGCAGTGTAATTCGACTTATAAGTGGTAATATTGACCAAACAATGGCTCTACAGAGAGGAGTGCTGCTGCCCCACCACTGTCCCCTCGGCAGGTACATACAGCGGCCAGAGACACGGGATCCCTACACGCAACCCTAACAAAATGTCCAATTTCGACCCCTTCTACGCTGTGTGCTACTCAAAAAATTGGCTCAACGCAGGCCTTGCCAATAGGACGCCAGGTTTCACCAGCCTCACCTGGTGAGGCTGCTTCAACCAGCTGTCCAACACACACACACACACACACACACACACACACACACACACACACACACACACACACACACACACACACACACACACACACACACACACACACACACACACACACACACACACACACACACAATCTGTTACTAGCTAGGTTCTCGTTCTATTTAGTCTGTGTGACCTCAGTGCAGGAACTTTCCCCGTCGAGACGTATCTCAAAGGACGAGACGTTTTCCTCCGGTCATTCTTTGGTTCTTGTCATTACTGTCAGTATTGCTGTAAAGCAGAAGCCCCTCTGCCTACACTCCCCTCTGGACAGCAGGCCAGCCAGAGCACAGCTTATAGGAATATCCAGAGTTCAACACGAGGCAGGGCTTCTGAGTCTTTCCCCCGCTTAGAGCTGCTCTCCTGCGGTTGACAGTCGCGGCTCTCCGAGGCCTCCTCCGGGCGCGCCTGATGCGTCAGGTGGAACACTCTTCATCCCACAGATAAGAGCTCTAATGAGGGCTCGGAGGACCAGGGAAGCAGCCGTGGCTTTCAGGGGCTCCCGAATCCTGTTCAGGGAACGTGAGTTGGAACGAGAGACACCGGAGACATCCGACAATTTAAGAGGAACGAGAATGAATCATTCAAATGATTGTGTTCGTTTCAAAACTAGTTTGCTTTAGGATTAATGCAACCCATTTGACTGCAAACTCAAATAAACCAAAGCTTTCAGGCATGGTTTTGCTTTGTTCACACACGTAGGTATGAATTTGTGGACAAGGTCAGGAGTAAATCTCGATTTGGGCTTTGAAGTTGGGGATTGGATCAAACGACAATAAGTGTTGAATATGTTCAATGTTTTTTTTTCTATGCCACAACAGAAATCGTATACAAAATGCTCGCTACACAGCAGAGAAAACCTCCCACCTTCATTAATACAACACTTCCTTCTCTTAAAGTGATAACCACCTTTTGAAAACCTGATGGAACTCAAGATGTGGTCTTTTTAAATTCAGCATGGTACTCCAAGGTGTCGAAGTCCATCCACTGCACAGTTAAGGCACCTCTTTCAATGCAATGCATCAACACCTCTTTCGCTGTGTGTGTGTGTGTGTGTGTGTTTGTGTGTGTGTGTGTGTGATTGTGTGTGCGCCCTCACTACACAGCCCCATGAGGGCTTCATTAACACTAATGCAACATTTGAAAACGAATAGTGAAGGTTAATATGCTCCCCACGCCGTGGCAGCCAGCAGCAGGGCTCGTGTGATGTAGCTTAATCTGGCAACCCAGTGGTTTTCCAGATGACACTACAACTCAATATCCCGCCCCCTCATCCCCCTGCTGAAAGGAACCAGACTGACGTGTGTGTGTGTGTGTGTGTGTCTGTGCGGCGGGCCGCATGCAGAGCAGAGTGCCCTTGATCTGTCACATCCCTTGAAAAACTCCCGACGTTCCTCTCCGGGATCCATCT
Organism: Pollachius pollachius; assembly: GCF_949987615.1. Classification (NCBI taxonomy): domain Eukaryota; kingdom Metazoa; phylum Chordata; class Actinopteri; order Gadiformes; family Gadidae; genus Pollachius; species Pollachius pollachius. The sequence goes on along the minus strand of NC_136934.1, from coordinate 46,927,251 downwards.
TCTCCCGCCCCTGTGTTCATCGCCCTAGTCGACTTTTTCACTCTTTTTTAGTTTTTTTCCACCCTCGGCCTCTCATATTTCACACTCTCGTGTGTCTCTCTCGCTCATCCCCTCCATCTCTCTCCTCCCCCCTCCCAAACTCATCTCGGTATTGATTTAACTTTTTTATTTCTCCTCCAGCAACTATCATGTTAACAATGTTTCCAAGATCATTGACTGTCTCGGCCTTTAGCTGTGTGTTTTTGTGTGTGTCTCTGGGTCTCTTCGAGTCTGTGCGTGTCTCTGTGTCTCTGTCTCTGTGTGTGTATGTGTCTGTGTGCGTGTTTGCCTCTCTGTTTGTGTGTCTCTGTGTACGTGTGTGTGTCTCTTGTGTGTCTGTGTGGAAACAGAACAGAGTAGCTATCAGATTGAAGCGTTGTGTTGTACAGCCCCAGAGGGGATTGGCTGGGGTTGCTCTCTAGTCGCTGTCTGACAGCCTGCTCATGGCGACACAAGGACACTGATACGGCACTGGACGATAGGCCGGCCCTGCTCCTCCTTATTGCTTTACTTTAACTATGTCTGTGCGCATGGCTGAGTACAAGTATATGGTCCTGCTGGCTGTTTACTTACCATGCAAAGCTTTGTCTACTGCTGTCCCTGTTAAGCTTACAAGGAGTCCCATGTTGTGTGTTGTTGAAGTAGGTAATCAATCTATACTTTAATGTTTGCTTTAATTACTTCAATAATAGATGTAGAGGATTAAAAGCAGCGTATGCAGGCATTTGTTCTTCCGCGCATTGCCTTGTTTATCTGCGTTCTAGTCAAACCATGCACGCAAACTAAATTTAAGACTGGCGGGGAATCTCCCAATAACGACCATGGATCAAAATCACACAAGTGTAATCCTTTTAATGAGAGAATAGCGCTTTTCCCATCCACTTCACCAACAACAAAATGTGCGTAAATATTTATGAGCCCAACCCCACTAAGAATCTAACTATGGACTGCAGGGAGCCTTAGCTGAAAGTCTACAGGTTTAATTAAAATGGAAACCCTAATGGCTCCATTAGGAAACTTGCGAGGAAGAACACTCCCAGCCTGGGCAGAAACTTGGTAGAACTACGCAGCCCCTGGGGCGGACTCCAGCTAGTTTGAAAGCGATTGGATGCCATGGCAGCTATTTATGGTTTACCATCTGCCACCCGATTGTCCGTTCATTATGAAGCCCATCTACATTACGTTGTGCCGCTGTTTATTCAGCTTAACTACTCGTTATCTCGAGGCCGGGGACGCTACTTTTCTTTTTGCGATGTTCTGGAATTCTTTTGAATGTTTCATCGGAAGCCGTGGCTTTGACGCCGAATTAACCCGAGATCGTGCATCTCTGCCCCCCCCCCCCCCCCCCTTCCCTGCAGTGCAAATACGACTTCTGCTGGATCTGCCTGGAGGAGTGGAAGAAGCACAGCTCGTCGACCGGCGGCTACTACCGCTGCACACGCTACGAGGTCATCCAGCAGGTGGAGGAGCAGTCCAAGGACATGACGGTGGAGGTAGGCTCGGGGAACGGCATGGAGTCAGGCCCCAGGAGGAGAGAGTCAGGACCAGGAGGAGAGAGTCAGGACCAGGAGGAGAGAGTCAGGCCCCAGGAGGAGAGAGTCAGGACCAGGAGGAGAGAGTCAGGCCCCTAGGAGGAGAGAGTCAGGACCAGGAGGAGAGAGTCAGGACCAGGAGGAGAGAGTCAGGCCCCTAGGAGGAGAGAGTCAGGACCAGGAGGAGAGAGTCAGGCCCCAGGAGGAGAGAGTCAGGCCCCAGGAGGAGAGAGTCAGGCCCAGGAGGAGAGAGTCAGGACCAGGAGGAGAGAGTCACGCCCCTAGGAGGAGAGAGTCAGGACCAGGAGGTGAGAGTCAGGCCCCTAGGAGGAGAGAGTCACGACCCTAGGAGGAGAGAGTCAGGCCCCTAGGAGGAGAGAGTCACGACCCTAGGAGGAGAGGGTCAGGACCAGGAGGAGAGAGTCAGGACCAGGAGGAGAGAGTCAGGCCCCAGGAGGAGAGAGTCACACCCAGGAGGAGGGAGTCAGGCCCCTAGGAGGAGAGAGTCAGGCCCCTAGAAGGAGAGAGTCAGGCCCCTAGGAGGAGAGAGTCACGCCCCTAGGAGGAGGGAGTCAGGCCCCTAGGAGGAGGGAGTCAGGCCCCTAGGAGGAGGGAGTCAGGCCCCTAGGAGGAGGGAGTCAGGCCCCTAGGAGGAGAGAGTCAGGACCAGGAGGAGAGAGTCAGGCCCCTAGGAGGAGAGAGTCACGACCCTGGAGGAGAGAGTCAGGACCAGGAAGAGAGAGTCAGGCCCCTAGGAGGAGAGAGTCAGGCCCCTAGGAGGAGAGAGTCAGGCCCCTAGGAGGAGAGAGTCAGGCCCAGGAGGAGAGAGTCAGGACCAGGAGGAGAGAGTCAGGACCAGGGAGAGAGTCAGGACCAGAAGGAGAGAGTCACGACCCTGGGAGGAGAGAGTCAGGACCAGGAGGAGAGAGTCAGGCCCTTAGGAGGAGAGAGTCAGGACCACGAGGAGAGAGCCAGGACCAGGAGGAGAGAGCCAGGACCAGGAGGAGAGAGCCAGGACCAGGAGGAGAGAGTCAGGCCCCTAGGAGGAGAGAGTCAGGCCCCTAGGAGGAGAGAGTCAGGACCAGGAGGAGAGAGTCACGCCCATAGGAGGAGAGAGTCAGGCCCCTAGGAGGAGAGAGTCAGGACCAGGAGGAGAGAGTCACGCCCCTAGGAGGAGAGAGTCACGCCCCTAGGAGGAGAGAGTCAGGACCAGGAGGAGAGAGTCAGGCTCCTAGGAGGAGAGAGTCACGACCCTAGGAGAAGAGAGTCAGGCCCCTAGGAGGAGAGAGTCAGGCCCCTAGGAGGAGAGAGTCAGGCCCCTAGGAGGAGAGAGTCACGACCCTAGGAGGAGAGGGTCAGGACCAGGAGGAGAGAGTCAGGACCAGGAGGAGAGAGTCAGGCCCCAGGAGGAGAGAGTCAGGCCCCAGGAGGAGAGAGTCACGCCCCTAGGAGGAGAGAGTCACGCCCCTAGGAGGAGAGAGTCACGCCCCTAGGAGGAGAGAGTCACGCCCAGGAGGAGAGAGTCAGGACCAGGAGGAGAGAGTCAGGCCCCTAGAAGGAGAGAGTCACACCCCTAGGAGGAGAGAGTCAGGCCCCTAGGAGGAGAGAGTCAGGCCCCTAGGAGGAGAGAGTCAGGCCCCTAGGAGGAGAGAGTAAGGACCAGGAGGAGAGAGTTAGGACAAGGAGGAGAGAGTTAGGACCAGGAGGAAAGAGTCAGGACCAGGAGGAGAGAGTCAGGACCAGGGAGAAAGTCAGGACCAGGAGGAGAGAGTCACGACCCTGGGAGGAGAGAGTCAGGACCAGGAGGAGAGAGTCAGGACCAGGAGGAGAGAGTCAGGCCCCTAGGAGGAGAGAGTCAGGACCAGGAGGAGAGAGTCACGCCCCTAGGAGGAGAGAGTCACGACCCTGGAGGAGAGAGTCACAACCAGGAGGAGAGAGTCAGGCCCCAGGAGCAGAGATTCACGCCCCTAGGAGGAGAGAGTCAGGCCCCCAGGAGAAGCGAGTCAGGCCCCTAGTTGGAGAGAGTCAGGCCCCTAGGAGGAGAGAGTCACGCCCCAAGGAGGAGGGAGTCAGGCCCCTAGGAGGAGAGAGTCAGGACCAGGAGGAGAGAGTCACGCCCCTAGGAGGAGAGTCAGGCCCCTAGGAGGAGAGAGTCAGGACCAGGAGGAGAGAGTCAGGCCCCTAGGAGGAAAGAGTCAGGCCCCTAGGAGGAGAGAGTCAGGCCCAGGAGGAGAGAGTCAGGCCCAGGAGGAGAGAGTCAGGACCAGGAGGAGAGAGTCACGCCCCTAGGAGGAGAGAGTCATGACCAGGAGGAGAGAGTCAGGCCCCTAGGAGGAGAGAGTCAGGACCAGGAGGAGAGAGTCAGGACCAGGAGGAGAGAGTCAGGACCAGGAGGAGAGAGTCACGCCCCTAGGAGGAGAGAGTCAGGCCCCTAGTTGGAGAGAGTGAGGACCCTAGGAGGAGAGGGTCAGGACCAGGAGGAGAGAGAGTCAGGACCATGAGGAGAGAGTCAGGACCAGGAGGAGAGAGTCAGGCCCCTAGGAGGAGAGAGTCAGGACCAGGAGGAGAGAGTCAGGCCCCTAGGAGGAGAGAGTGAGGACCAGGAGGACAGAGTAAGGCTCAGGGTTCAAGCACACACCTAGATTGTGTGTGTGTACACACTAAGGTCAGAGTTGAACAGGGGATCAAGGCATTTTGCTCCTGAAAATGTACGAATAAGAATTGCCGTGGAAATTGGGACGACGCAGGCTTTAAACTGCCCTCGTTAAATAAGTAAACTTATGTATTTCACTGGGTTTCACAAAGGGTATGAGTACTTCAAAGTTTATTTCCACAACGTTTGATAAAATAACACTGGAAAGCCTTGTTTAAAATAGCCATACCCTGCAACTCTCTTTCACTCACACTTTCATTCATTCATTTCCACACTGCTGCAGTCTGGGAGGCTTCAAACGAGCACATCTCCCTGCTAGTTTCCCTGCACACAGTCACGCGCACACACTCATCAAGATGAATCATCCAGTCTCTCCCCCTCACCGCTGGCAGAGGTGAGCAGGAGCCAGGGCCCGTGTTGGTCCGCGTGCCACTCAATCGTCAGTGCTTTTTTGAACCCCTGCGATGAGCACTCACTCCCCGGGCGTACCGTCAGCCAATCCCCCCGAGGAGGGGCCAGCCCAGTTACACTTCCTGTCAGACACCCGCCCCTAGGCTCTCCTTCCAGGTGCTGCATTCACGGCTCGGCTTCCCCGACGTGGAAGTACGCCAACGTGAGTGCAGAGCGGCGTAACCTACGCTACTGCGGTGCCTATTTTGTGGCTACGCCTACGCTACGGCCTCGTGAAGAACGTACCCTGTTTGAAGTGTGTACGTGCGTGTGTTTCAGGGTAAGACTATCTTATTTGTACCAGGCCTTTCAGGGTTATTTCATCAAATGTTGGGAAAAACCTTGATTCCTTTCTATGTTACAGGACCTATTTTCAAAAAAGGAATCGGACAAGGAATATGACCCCTCTATGGAAACATAAAGTGAAATACATTAGTCAAGCGCGTACCTACGACGGCTGTTCAACGCAGGAGTGTAAAAGCTTCATCGACTGACTTTTACGGCGGTTCGTTTTTTTTCTCGTTCACCGGTTCTTGTTTTGGTTTGTGTTCCCGCAGGCGGAGAAAAAGCACAAAAGCTTTCAGGAGCTGGATCGGTTCATGCACTACTTCACCCGCTTCAAGAACCACGAGCACAGCTACCAGGTGAGGCACCACCCGGTGATCCCCTCCAACCCACCTGTTATACAGCCAGGTGTGAGTGTGATTAGCGGTTACAAGCCTTTTGAAAAAAATCTGCCTTTCCCCTGTTTTTGTGACATCACCAGTGGGAGTGTCCACCTCGAATCTAGTTCCTTATCTATTACTTGTCATTCCATCACACAGCTAGGTCCTAGGTGCATGATGGTTAGATAAGCAACATTTTCTACAGTCCACTGGGTAGCCTGGTAGACTGATCTACCAAGCATACATCTAGGAGGACATGCCCACTTGTGAGGTCACTAAAACACAGGAAATGGCAGTAATAGCTGATACCACTCACAGTTGGGGCCATAATATCCCGCCTTTGAGGTTGGTGGTGGTGGTGGTGGTGGTGGGGAACGTGGGGTAGAAACCAGCAACTATAAACGGACCTTGCTAGTTGGTTCCTGAGGAATGGTGCGGTAACGCAGGCCTGGCCAATGGGACGCAAGAAAACTGTCTTCTGTGTGTGGAGGGTGTGGACTGTATGTAAGTGTAAGCACATACACATACATACACAGACACGTGCGCATACGCTCAAATTCACACATTCACACATACACATGCACACACGCTAACACATTCACACACCTCAGTTGGACTGGTTTAAGCAGCCTCAGCAGGTGAGGCTGCTTAAACCAGCCATCCACCCCACAAACACACACACACACACACAAACAACGCAGAGTTTGCTCGGTTCCTCACGACTAAATCCCCGGGGACACCTTGACAATGTCGATTCTTTCACGCTCGGAACACGTCTCTGTGCACCTGGCACATTCTTTGAGAAAATCTCTGCATTTTCTTTCGTTTTGTTGGTTTCGACGCCCCGATCCACCCCCCCCCCCCCCCCCCCACCCCACCCAAAGCCATTTTCCAGAACAATGAAGGGTAAAATCACGTGTGTCTTCTCCTCCCAATAGCTGGAGCAGCGGCTGCTGAAGACGGCGAAGGACAAGATGGAGCAGCTTAGCCGGGCGCTGAGTTCGAGTGAGTGACCGGAACGCGGGTGACTCGGGCTCTCCCGCTCTTCGGCCCTCCTCCTCCCCCCTTCTCCCCCCATCTTCTCCCCCCTTCTGAGCCTTTTGGAGGCATGGGAGACGAGAAAGGGGAGGTTGAAGTGGGACGGGGGGATTGAGCGGCTGGGTTATAGGGAGAGTTGCTTGAGAGCAGCATGCTGATAATACGTTCTACATAGACGTGCATCGATGTATGTGCTTGTGCGAACACACACACGCGCATATTTTTATGGATGCACGCGCACACACACACACACACACACATATACACAAACACATATACTCCCACAGATACACTCGCACATACAAAGACACTCACACAGACACTCACACATACACATTCCCACATATACACATACACTCAAACATACACATATATTCAGACTTACACTCACACATACACTAACATACATGCATACACACACATTAACCCACATCGAGTTGAGCCGTTTGCAATTATGTTGCACTTAGCTGATTTGGTTTTCATTTTCCGGGACATTGACAGAGAGTCCGCCGCCTCTTCTAAACTCCATCCATGCGTTGAATGAAAAATCGATGTTCTTGCCTCTTAACATACACCAATGACTAGGATGCATGTGTGGGTCTTCAAACTCTTGGCGCTCCTGGAACACTAATTGAATGGGGCTGAAAGAGACATCCCCGTATTGGCAGTATTTTTCACTTTGATCAAATCTGGTTGAGTCAACACATACTACCCTGTGGGAGGAAATTAGCCTTTTAGATCGCCACAAAATGCAGTCGTGTGTTGCGTTTATTGTGGTTGTTTAAATTTCCCTCGTCCCGTTTTTCTTTTCGAAGTTGAGGCCTTCCAAACCTACTTAACTCTCACCAACATACACACAGACACACTTTACCCTTGTAAAGAAACAGGTTGTACAACCTAATTAAGGCTGTTTATAACTATACTTTCATATGCTAAGTGAAGTGTGATCTCCTTAAATAACCCATAGCCCCCCACCCCCGAATACGAAACACACTCACATTTAAACATACACATCCGCCTACACAAGTACTCACCCACTCACACAGACACAAACACACACACACGTTTACACGCACACACACATACCTGCCATACCTCCCACACACGCCCGGCAATTTACACACGTACACCTGCCCACAAACACACCACACAGACAAACACACCTGCCACCACACACACACACACACACACACACACACACACACACACACACACACACACACACACACACACACACACACACACACACACACACACACACACACACTCACAGTAATTCGTCCCTCCCTGCTCAGATGTGTGGATGGCCTTGCCAAGAGGCAGTAGTGGCGATTTAACGATTGCCAGAAACCCCTGCGCACATAAAGTAGCACACTAGCATCCCTTTGTCATCTCCCCTTCCCCCTCCACTCCTTCCCTCTCCTCCATCCTCTATTTCTCCCCAACTCCCCTCTCCTCCCTTCACCTCCCTTGCCCTCTCTTCTCCCCTCCCCTCTCCTCACCCCCTCTCCTCACCTCACCTCTCATCCTCTCACCCGCCTTCCCCTCCTGTCTCTTCTGCTCCCTCTTCTCCTCTCCTCCTAACCTCACTCTGCCTCCCCTCTCCTATTCTCCCCACCCCTCTCCTCCTCCCTTGCCCTCTCTTCTCCCCTCCCCTGTCTTTCACCTCTCCTCTCCTCTGCCCTCCCCTCTTCTCCTCTGCCCTCCCCTCTGCTCCTCCCTTGCCCTCTCTTCTTCCCTCCCTCCTCTCCTCTCCTCCCCTCCCCCCTCCTCACCTCTCTCATACTCCCTCTCTCTCCTTCATGTCCTCACTTGACTTCCTAACCTCTTATCCTCAACCCCCCTCTCCATCTCTCACCTCACTTGACTTCCCCTCCTCTCCTCCCCTCCTCCCCTCCCTCCTCTCCTCCTCTCTCCTCCCCTCCATCTTATCCTCCCCTCCCCTCCCCTCCTCTCCTCCCCTCCCTCTTCTCCTCCCCTCCCTCTCTCCTCCCCTTCCCTCCCCTCCCTCTTATCCTCACCTCCCCTCCCCTCTCCTCCCCTCCCTCTTATCCTCACCTCCCCTCCTCCCCTCCCCTCCCTCCTCTCCTCCCCTTTCCTCCCCTCCCTCTTATCCTCACCTTCCCTCTCCATCCAGCTCCCCTCTCTCCTCCCCTCCTCCCCTCCCCTCTCCTCCCTCCTCTCCTCCCCTTCCTTCCCCTCCCTCTTATCCTCATCTCCCCTCCTCTCCTCCCCTCCCTCTTATCCTCACCTCCCCTCCTCTCCTCCCCTCCCTCCTCTCCTCCCCTCCCTCTTATCCTCACCTTCCCTCTCCATCCAGCTCCCCTCTGTCCTCCCCTCCTCCCCTCCCCTCTCCTCCCTCCTCTCCTCCCCTTCCCTCCCCTCCCTCTTATCCTCACCTCCCCTCCTCTCCTCCCCTCCCTCTTATCCTCTCCTCCCCTCCCTCCTATCCTCACCTCCTCTCTCCATCCAGCTCCCCTCTCTCCTCCCCTCCTCACCCTACCTCCCCTCCCCTATCTCCCTCCATCCCCGTCTCTGGCTCCCCATGAGACCCATACAGTCCGTCTCTCTGCTGCCCCCCCCCCCCAGGAGAAGGCGGCCCCCCTGACACCACGTTCATCGAGGACGCGGTGCTGGAGCTCCTGAAGACCCGACGGATCCTCAAGTGCTCCTACCCCTACGGCTTCTTCCTGGAGCCCCGCAGCACCAAAAAGGAGATCTACGAGCTCATGCAGGTAGGGGCGCTCCCCCCCGACTCTTCTCTGCTTCTCTGAACCGACGACGACCCCTCGCGTGCGTGGGCGGGGCCCAACGGAGGACGAGGAACAGCGTTAATTAAATTGTAGTGTGTGTGTGTGTGTGTGTGTGTGTGTGTGTGTGTGTGCGGCCGTGTGTGTGTGTGTGTGTGCGGCCGTGTGTGTGTGTTCTGTTCTGTTCCTGCATGGGCTGGGCATAAGGAGACAGGCATCCATAATGTATCGCCTTGAAGGCCATGTGGATGCAAAATGCATGGCGTTCTAAGTGGGCTTTCACCTCAGGTGAACCTCATTTATTCAGTCTGCCAGGTTGAGCCCTGGTGTCGCTTGTGGCGCTGAAGGCGGGGCCACACTACACGATTCTCACAAGCTACCAGACGCTTTAGCAAGGCACGTTGTACCACTGACAAATGCTGATTTCCCCGTCTCATCTGCGATCGCGTAGCAACGGTGATGTGGCTAAAGAAGGAGGACAAAGGGACAGACGGACACGGTTTCCTTCGACCCCTATCCTTGATAGAGCGTACTGTCCCGTAGTCGGTGATAAACACACGGCCGCCGTACAGCTCGCCACTTTGACTGTTTGTTCAGCCATTTGCACTGAGAAAAACTGGTGGAAAACGCAAACAGAGGATAGGGTGCCAATATTGGCTGGTGTAGGGAGATGTGTGCGTGGGCGGGTTAAACATTGGCTAATGTTTTTGAAAGTCATCCCGGTTTCCCTCCAGCTTCTTCTTGTTCTGGAAACCACTCTCTCTCAAGGACCAGCTGAGATAACATCCAAACATGTTGGGCTGATTGTGGACCCTGGCTATTCTACTGAGAATATGTGCATCTTTCACTCATAAGTGCACCATGATTACAGGGTCCAACTCTCCTGCGCGTCTGCCATTCAGACTCTTAAATGATCGCGTGGGGTCACCCGGCTTTTAGCGTTCAAATTTGGCAATTTCAGAAACCTTTCAGAACGACTTTCAAGTCTCCAAATTCCATTTTGTGCTCCAAGGCGTTATGAGTAATTTTCACATGAACACACCTGTTGGACAAACTAACATTGTATGAAGAGTACGTGAACATGAACCCCCACTCAGACGGACCTGGAGATGGTGACGGAGGACCTGGCCCAGAAGGTCAACCGGCCGTACCTGCGCACGCCGCGCCACAAGATCATCCGGGCCGCCTGCCTGGTGCAGCAGAAGAGGCAGGAGTTCCTGGCCTCGGTGGCGAGGGGCGTGGCCCCAAACGACTCCCCCGACGCCCCCCGACGCAGCAGGTAACGCACGCACGCACGCATGCACGCACACGCTCACTCTAAATCGCTCACTCTCACTCGCTCGCTCACTCTCTCTCACTCATTCGATCACTAACTTACTCTCATTCACTCTCACTCACTCTAGTTCACTCTTGCTCTCACTCTCACTCACATTTGCTCTCTCTCTCGCTCACTCTCACTCTCACTCGCACACACACACTCACTCTCACTTCGTCACATACTCGCTTGCTCACTTGCTCTCTCTTACTCACTGACCCACTCACCCACTCACTTTCAATCTTACTCACTCACTCACTCACTCCCTCCCGCGATGGCTCACTCACTCGCACAGTGAGTTTTCGATCAGTATAAGCCAATCGCATGTCTTATGTATAATCATTTTAAATGCAGAAAAATGCGCCCCAGATGCTGAGCTCAATTTCTGACTACGCTTTATATTTAGGGCATTTAGCAGACGCTTTTATCCAAAGTATACAAGCAAGTTTTCTAAACTGATCCGTCAGTTTTGACCAAACATTCTTCTGTTTATCTTTCAATATGATGTGCAAAAAGGGATTTGCAGAAATAATTTATCATATGATGGAAAGGGCACATATATTAACCATTAGCTTACATAATTATATGCAGTATAAAATATTAGTATATATCCTTGCATAAAGGTTGAAATTAGTGGATGAGGGTTTACACTTAAAAAAAACACCCTAAATGATGTATGATATGAATAAATATCCAAGTTAACATGAACACCATTACCTTAGTTAACATGAACACCACTCCCTTAGTTAACATGAACACCATTACCTTAGTTAACATGAACACCATTACCTTAGTTAACATGAACAACATTACCTTAGTTAACATGAACACCATTACTAAATTATTTCTAGACCATAAGTCAACTTACAATTCATTGTCAGTTAATGCTTATTATTGCCTTAACACATGTAAATAAATGTCATTATTATAGCTTTATTGAAAAAGTGTAATAAATACAAATATTTAATAGTAGTGGAACCTCAGTATTTGCTGTATTATACCCTGAATGCACGTATATTACATTTTTTGAGATCTTGCTCATATTTATTCTGTTCTCTCCTCCCTCCCTCTCTTTATCTCCCTCCCTCCCTCTCTTTATCTCCCTCCCTCCCTCTCTTTATCTCCCTCCCTCCCTCCCTCTCTTCATCTCCCTCCCTCCCTCTCTTTATCTCCCTCCCTCCCTCTCTTTATCTCCCTCCCTCCCTCTCTTCATCTCCCTCCCTCCCTCTCTTTATCTCCCTCCCTCCCTCCCTCTCTTCATCTCCCTCCCTCCCTCCCTCCCCCTCCATCTGTCCCCCTCTCCCCCCCTTCAGCTTCGCTGGCGGGACCTGGGACTGGGAGTATTTGGGCTTTGCATCACCCGAGGTAATGACTGCTCAAACGCGTCTGAACCAGGCAGGCTGGCCGCCGCGGTCACCCTTAATTAGAAACTCCCCAGATATCGATATAGTTTGGCGGGCGGAAGAATAGGAAGGAAGGAAGTAAAGAAAACACTCCACAAAAAAAAAAAAACAGGACGTCATTGCATTTCAGAGGGACGGATTTAATTAAGTACGCGGGCGTACACTACAAAGACGTGGCCTCTCATCAGCAGAGCCCCGACGTCGTTGGAGATTCAGGCGGAAGGCGCCATCTCCTCGGTCTCTTCGTCCGACAGCGTTAGAAATCCCAAAAGCAGGGCGTGGCCGCTCCCCCGCAGTCCCTATCTCTGGCTGCCATCCGAAAGCCTCTCCGCGGGACTAAAATACAAATTCGGTCGGAAAAAGGGAAAATAGGCGGCAGAATGCAACTTTTCTTTGCGTGGTGAGATCACTGAGAGCCGAGGGCAGGTAATGGGCACCGTCGACCCCGCAATCAAAGCCTGATGGCTGGCTCGGAGAGGGATGATAGGGGAGGGATGGCTGCAGATGGCCCCCTCACCAGGCCCTCTCTCACTACCGGCAGACCGCTGCACGCCTGCACGGGTATTTTCAGAAAGGCTCCACCCCGCGTAAAAGCATTAGCAGACCATGGTCTCTCAGACAGGTGTCTATTAGTTCCCCCAAACACAGTGGGAGCCACGAAAAAAACGATGTTGTATATCGCAAAAATAACAACAACGCTGTTATTTTTAGATTATCATCAGAAGTGCAGAGTTGTGTATTCGGGGGTTCTTCTCGGTGGGGGGTATGGGGGCACTGCAGCCATGTGTCATCACAGTACAGTCCGCGCCCCGTCTCTCCCCCCCCCCCCCCCCATGTGGCCCCGTGCCCATGGGCCCTTCCTCTACCGGCTGATGGGGGCCGTTTGGCTTGGCTCGTATCTGTTGGGGGACGGCTGTCACTGCACACACAGTATTGTGGCGAAATCAGCCTACTGCTAAACGTTAGCTCTGTTAGCCCTGAGAGAGGCTGGAATGGGATGTTCAATAGTGTGCTTTTAATGATTCTGGGGCGTTTTTTATGCCTTTTTAAAATTCAACACTGTGTTTAAGTGTTACTGTTTTATCATTGTATGGATTTGTACATATTTTGGTTGGAGGGAGATATGAAGTGTAATGGACAAAGTGATGTGCGCTTTTTAACAACCCTTTCCCTTTAACCTGCATTGATTTCAGTCTGACTCTGAGAATGTTTCAGTATGTATTTTCCCCCATTTTAGCACTGATTTGGTTTTGCTCTTTTAATATGCATGCGTCATCATTACATCATCTAATGCCTGATGCCTGAATGCTTGAATTTTATAGTCCCCCCTCGCACGCTCAGACAGACGGATGCACAGACACACGCACGCGCACACACACACACACACACACACACACACACACACACAGACCCACACAGGCAGACAGGCACACACAGTCACACACACTTCCTCGTTATAAAGAAACAGGATGTACAATGTAATTAACGCTGTCTATATCGACAATTTGATATAGGCTAAGTGATGTGTCATCACCTTAAATACCCCATAGCACACACACTACTTTGAAGTATTGTGATACAATTCATCTTTAATACCTTTTACTTAAATGTGTGTGTGTGTGTGTGTGTGTTCCCGCACACACATTCAAACAGGCTATGTTCAGTCTCTAATTAATATTCTTTGGAGATAAAAAAGGAGTTGAATTCAAATTCAAATGTAGTCCATGTTGGGTCTTACCAAGCCTCTGTCAGAATAACATTTAATTTCATTCTACATCATTTCTATTCGCCAGAGGGAAAGTGTGCAAGAATTATGGAATTAATAGGGGCTTGTTCGTTATAATAATTAAAGCCCATGATATGTTGTCTGGCTCACTGTTTCTCATGCAGCATCACACTGCACACTGTTTCTTTAGTAAGGAGGGGGGTGTACCTATGCACCTGTTGTTTTGACAAAAGCTCAGCAAGATATGCGTTTAAAACGAATCGCGAATCCTAATTCATTCTTCCACATAACTCTCACTTATATACTGTCAGTCAGAGGGGCCAGTTCACTGACTGATGAATCATCTTTGCTCTCCCTTTTTGAGGACTGTGTTGACTAAATCCTCTTTTTTTATTATTACCATCTGAACCCTAATTCTGGCGTTACCTAATATCCGAGTCCCTTTCTGCGTGGGTGTTTGGGGGGTTCTGTGACAGTCCCGGTCCACACTCTGGGCCTAATGATGGGATTGCTTGTTCAGCACATCAAAGCCACTGGGGGAGGCTGAGCTCTGGTGCTCTGTTGGAACGTTTCACACTCACACATCCAAATACACACACACACGCATGCACGTACTCGCACTCATGCACACGTACCCACACACGCAGACGCAGACGCACACCCGACCGCACACACACGCATATCCACCCCGTGCATTCTAATGAGGGATCCACGTTATGATTTTACAAATTTATGTCGGGGAAATTTGTACCATAACACCATATCTCACTTTCCACTGGAAAAACTCAAGATGTGGTCTAGTGTTGGATTGGCAAGGCCAGCTTCATCCCTAACTCCTGTCGACGCAGCATGTGTGACTAATCAACGTAGGAAACCCAAGCGGCGGGACTGCATGTTGATGATGGTGATGATGATGATGATGATGATGATGATGATGATGATGCCGCCGCCGCTGCTCGTGGTGTGTGGGCGCGGTCCGGGCGGTGTTGTGACGCGGGTGTTCTTCGGCTGGCCCTCCAGGAGTACGCCGAGTTCCAGTACAGACGGAGACACCGGCAGAGGAGGCGTGGAGACATGGGCAGTCTGCACAGCAACAGCCCCGACGGAGAGGATCCCGCTGACCCCGGTTTAGGTACCGTAGATCACAGCATGTGTTCCCCGGGCCTCCCTGCTGAACCTGGGTATGGTTTGGCAGGACCTACGCGCCTACTCGGCGTCACCCGGCTGAGAGCAGCTTGTGAGGTTTTTAATGCGGATCCGCTCCAACCGCAAAAAGCAATTTCCGCTTCTTACTTCCTGTGAGAGGTGTATGCCAGCTACCAGTCCCCCGAGGCAGAAGAATTAGAACAAAGATGAGAAAAACAACAATGAGAATAAGTGTTGAGTTTTTGGACCGGGAATTTGACTTGGCAATATCCTAAACATGTGGTGGACACAGGACTTCCTGCTATCAGAAGTCCTGCCTCCTCTTGCCGCTGACCCCCATGTAACTGAAACTATTACGGCTCCCTCCAAAGCCTGTGCAGATGTCCCGCCCTCTCTCTCCGCTATCCCCATCTAAGTCCCTCCAATGCGTGCGCGGAAGTCCCGCCCTCTCTCTCGCAGCAGTGCACGCACATTGGAAGCACTCCGTTCGAGGCGTTCCTTCCTGAGCCGCCTGGAAGCGAGGGTGGCTATTCAGACGTTATCGCTCAAAAACTGCAGTCGCAAATCTCATCGTTCAGCATCGCTTTGTTCCACAGTGTTGGAGATTTAGCTGTTTCAAACCTGCTGTGAAGTCGATGGGTTCCATGCTGTTTGATTCATGCTGCGGGAGGTTTCTCTTAAGACCCTTTTTTGCCTCCATTTTATATAAACTGAGACTTGACAAAGTCTCAGTTTGAACCGTCAAACTGAACCGCCTGTTAAGTACCGTTGGTTTGAGAAAAGCTGCTATTTGCAGCTAACTGTAATTATAGTGTTGCAAAGATCAACCCAAAAGTTTAATATTTTTAAACCATATAATTTAAAAATCTTATTCATTATTAACCTTTGAATATACAGCACTACAATTATGTACTTGAAAGCACATTATGAGGTTCGACTTTTCGAATTGTGTTGTGTTTTGAAATCTCTGTTGGGGTTGCAAAATGGAGGTCAGATCCACATTCCATTTCCTAGAAATTAGTTAATGTATGCAATCACTTGCGTACTCAGTCCGCTATTCTTTACAGCAGGCTAATGGAGGGTCTATTATCCACTGCGAGCTAATAGATTATTCCGTGTCGGGCAAGAAACGTGTCATGTCTTCCCCATGTCACATTTCACGCTGCAGCGATAATGGCTCACTACACTTTTACATGAAAACCTCTGAGTGGGCAGGGTGATAAATGGCCTGTGTCATTCGGCCATTACCTGGTCATTTGTGGAGGATAATAATATGATAATTTCATCAAATGCGGACATCGGTTCAAGGGCCGGATAATACATATCGTGTTACGATGGCTTTATTTCTAGCCTCGGTTCAATTGGCCCCCCGCAATGTAATTATGACCCTGTGGTTTCACCTTCTCTTTCTCCTCCCCAGGTGGTCCGGACGGGCCTGGACAAAGACGTCGGCTGGCGGTGAGTGTAACCCCCCCTCTGCATGCCATGCATACATTGGGGCGCCTCATAAATAGGGATGTGCATTTCTGGCAAAAAATACTATTTGATATTCGCTGAGAAGTATTCGAATAATATTCGAAAATCGGTCAATCAAGAACCCCCCACGCACGCACACACACACGCACCTCGTATACACGCGCACGCAATGACACAGGGGGAGGCTTTTATTATTTATATGAAATCAATCTGTTTATTTCATCACCTGCGCCATCAACATTCAACATCAAAATTAGCTTAACCAGCATTCGTAGTCTTGATCAGCAGAGAAATAGTCCGCCAAAGACGTTGACGTCGCTTAGCAACCGAGGACGCTGGGGTTGGTAACTTACCAGACTACTTCCGGAGCGATACCATAGAAGAAAAAAAAAAATCAACTTTCCTTGACAGCGGTCATTATATGCTTAGCAACGGTGAATTATCAAAAAATGATTCACCACCGGAATTTGTGAAGGCCCATGCAAGTGAACGGAGCGTTCAACAGCATTGAGAAGAGCCGTGTAATGAATAATGATAGTCACATTCATTATTCGGTATTCTACGTGACTCAGACTATTCGACAAACGTTGCCCATCCCTAGTCATAAATCAGTCATCGTAATTCAGACGCGGGGTACGTAAAGTCGCCGGCCAAGAAAGAGTACACTAGGCTAAACATTGTTCGCTGGGTAATTGCTATTCTATTTGGAGGGCAGGGGTGAGGTGCACCTCCGGCTTTCTTCTTCTGCACTTTTGGGATTGGGGGGTCGGGTGGGGGGGGGGGGGTGATATACATACATAGCGGGGTTTCAAGGTGAGGCGGTTCCTCAAACCGAAAACGCAGGATGCATCATTTTATATTCCTTTTTCTTTTAAGACAAGTCGCAAAGGTCACTCGCTGCGGCGATAAAACAAGTATTTGGCGAGGGGCGGGGGGGAGACGCACCCCCGGTTGTGGAGTCGCTGTCCTGCGAGCGCCTTGAGGATCGTGGCTGTCTGGGGTCCTTCCACTTGATTACGTTCACTCCTGGCCGAGCGCTAGCACGGGGGGGGGGGGGGGGGGGGGGGGAGGGTGTGTGTCGCAGTCGGAGAAACCGGTGACACAGCGGAAAATGTATACCAAGAGTGTCTCGGGGGTGCCGGCCTCCCCCGGCCAGTCTCTATCGGTTTGATGTTCGCAAGATAACAAAAGAATCGCTGCATGCATACATTATGTATACGGCTCTGCGCAAAGGGGACTGCGAAATGAAAACCGCATCGTTTGCTTCACTGTCGAGCTGTGCTGTGATGAGTTGCCCCCGTGTGATCAAATGTAAACTTTGGTCGCTGGGCAGGAAGTAGCGACTCTGGTCAACGGAAGAGAACACTAACCCATAAAATGTCCGGCGACGAAGAGAAGCAGATTTTCCGGCAGTGTAGAGACGATAGTTTATTCAGAAAGGCAAGTGACGGTAAGACCTTGCCTCCTCTCTAGTCAATTTCCGCCGTAAAAAAGGTTTAAGGCGCACAATTACACACGCTGCATTCCTTCTCAAGGACTCTGAACCGTTCTCGCAAGGCACTCGGGCGTGGGATTTTCTTTAGAGGTTTTGGAGTGTGCGCGTTCTGTTGGAGACGCGCGTGTCTCATCACTCCCACTGCTGTCATCGGCATCTGCAGGACCACGGCTCCTTGGACGACGAGGACCCCAACATCCTGCTGGCCATCCAGCTGTCCCTCCAGGACTCCGCGATGCCAGTGGGCTGGGCCAGCCCGCCGGCCCCGGCCCACGAGACCTCCCTGGGGGCCGTCGGCACGTCGCTGCCCTCCCGGCTGGAGCAGAGCGCCCAGGGCCCGCAGGTCTTCCCCCGGTGCTCCCTCAGCAGCTCGGAGCTGCTGGAGCTGGTCAGCGTCAGCGTCAGCACCAGCTCCCCCGGCCAGCACCAGCAGCACCACCAGCAGCACCACCAGCAGCACCACCAGCAGCAGCAGCAGCAGCATCAGCCACAGCAGCGGCGTTTCAGCGGCTCCCTGCCCTTCCCCGCGCCCTCCCGCGGGGGTGGGGCCGGCGGTGGCGGGGGGTGCGGAGGCTCGTCTACGGGCCTCTTCTCCCTGTCCAGCGACACCCTGGACTCCACCACCTGCGGCAGCCACGACCCGTCCTCGGCGTCGGCGGCGGCAAACGCCAACCTGCTGGGCAACATCATGGCGTGGTTCCACGACGTCAGCCCGCACGGCGTGGCGCTGGCGTCCTCCACCTCCTCCGTCACGGACGTGGAAGCGCTCCGTCAGCACGCGGCCGGAGGGGGAGGAGGGGGAGGGTACCTGGAGGTGAAGAGGACAGCCTCCGCCCCCCTCTCGGACGACGCCAAGCTCCGGGAAGGCGAGGAGCGGGGGTTTAGCGGCGGCGTTCCCGGGAGACAGGCGCACTCGGTGAGGGACGCCAGCGCCACCACCATCGCCACGGAAACCGCCGCCGCGGAGAGGCCCACTCAGCTGGACCTGAAGGGGCTGGAGACGTCGTCGTCGGGGGAGACCTTCGACGTGACGGACGCGGGCAGGGACAGGACGTGCCACGTGGACACGCCGCAGTGCTCCTCGACCTCCGACCCGCTGGCCAGCAGCAGCTCCTCGGAGTGGGAGGAGCAGATCCACACTGTGTGACCCACGGAGGAGGAGGAGGAGGAGGAGGAGGAGGAGGAGGAGGAAGCGGAGGGCTTGTTATGCTGAGAAGGCCTGAATAAATAATCAGGTGGAAATAGAGAAAAGGAAGGGGTGGTGGAGTAGGTGTTGCCTGGGTCGGGGACTAAGACTGGGAAATGTGTTACAGGTCGCCGTCTTCTGAGTCCCTTCTCATCTTCGTGAGTCGTAGTCCACAGAGGTTGGCTGTAGTGGAATTAGTGGCTTGCACTCACCTTCTGCTAGACCCGTCGGTTCCTGTAATGGGCGTGAATGGGCAGCCCAATACTCAGTGCTAACAGGCCGGGTGGGCGGTGGGCCGGATTCCCTACGGTAAGCACTCACTGAACCAATCACTGAACCAATAGATTTTCGAGGCCACGTGTTAATCAAACGTCGATTGAGTGCTTGCGTAAATGAGTCGCGTCTCTGGATTCTGTGCTAGAGTGGCGTAAGAATATTTCTACGTCTTCTGTTACCTTTTTTTTTTTTTTCTTCCACTGGAGTAAAAGCCTACTGTAGTTTTCGGGATGAGCTTGAAACTTAATTAGAGCACGGAGATTTATTTACATGTTATTTGACTCGGTATCTCGCCGTCTGTGTAACGCTATTCACTCCTCTCCTTATCAGCCTTCCGGTAAATGGGTGCCAAACACTGACTAGCAAGAGCACAGTTTGTCGTCACCAAGTGGATTATTCAAAGCAAATTGTGCCTCTTTGCATTTTTGTTGTCCCGACAAAATGAGAATCATGAAATGGGATCTCGGTTTGAGAGCCCTGTCTTTCAGATATGATTATTATTATCATTATTATGAGTGCATCTTGTAAGATGGTAAAAGGGGGTTGTCTTTGAAGTAACATAAATATTATCCATAGCGCAATTTCTGCTATCAATACAAGTAGGTGAGCTGCTAAGACAACCAATTGCCTACGGTTTCATTCAATGGAATTATAAGTGTATACTTATATAGTACATGTCCTTATTTTGAAAGAAATGGCTCAAAAAGGAATTGCAATCTAGCTTATTGTGAACGAAAGAAAGAATGTACTGTATGTTCTGAATCTGCAGCAATCTCAGACGGCTAAACTGGCAGAAGATATCCATTGTAACCAAGCCACTGAGATGGTATGTAGTTGGTGACCTTAAGCTCTGTGACTTAGTTAATCAGGCCTGAGTCATTTGTATTTGTCCTCAGCAACATGGTGCTAAAGCGGCTAAAGCTTTAGCTGAGCCAATTCCAAGTAACATCTGGAGCCTTCAGAAGAACGGTTTCTGACGCATTCTCTCACAGTGCCTTCCTAAATCGACACTTATTATTATAATTATTATTCTGTTGACGCTCTTCTTAAGAGTGCTACTGAGCAGTATTCACAAACCATATAGAAATATATAATTTATAATATATATAGTATAAAACGGTGTATAAAATAAGTAATGTTCACCTTAAATTTGACTTCCCTCACACTTGGCAATGTATGTTCCCCAACAAAATATATATATAATTTAAATGACTTGATATTTTAAAGGCCTTTCTGAAAATACTTAATTGGATCCCTGGTGAGAGTTCATTGTTTTTTATTAAGGAAATACATAATGTTTATATTGAAGTATACATTATGGCTTGTTTAATGTCTCCCCTCGGCTTTTTGTGCTGATCTGAAATGGTTGACCTGGGTTATTTTGGAAGTAGACGTGAAAGTAAAGACTTGATGCGTAAACTCAAGAGGGTTGACTCGGTGAACAAGAGCACTGCGACAATTGACTACCTATCGCCTCCACCACAAGATGAAGGAACACCCTTCAAAGCAGCAATTTATGTCGAAGCAAAGACCAGGCGCCGCGTCTGAGACGAAAAAAACAACGCGACGCAGCGAGCTGAAACGGTGTAATTTGCTCCCATGTACAGTAGATGTGTCACAGCCGAGGGGCGTTAATAGGGTTCGTTATCTGGAAATGAAGTCCCCGCTAATGGAGTGTTTGTTCTGGGGGACCTCCGCGGCGCCCGAACGTAGCAGTGGATCTTAATGTGTTGATGGCTTTGAAACGCGTCTTTGAAGATGTATACCACGCGCGCGCTACGACGCGGTGAGTCATTAGTCGACGGTGCGGTGTTGTGATGGGGGCGGTTGCAAAGTTTCCCCCCCCCCCTCCCCCTACTTCTCCACTGTGTGTGTGTGTTTGTGTGTGTGTGTGTGTGTGTGTGTGATTGTGTGTGTAAAAGGGCACGAATCCTCCTTAAGGATTGTGTGTTCTCCTGTGTATTGCACTTCCGATTGTTCAGGTGATTATGATTTTAAAACTGACAAAACTTTTTGTAACACATTAAGATTTTTCTATTGTAAAGTAACTAATCCTTGAGATGCCGTTTGCACTTTCATAGTTTATACTTGATACATTCCCTCTTTATATGAAAGGAAAAAAAAGTGTGCTGATGCCAATAAAATGAGTTGAGTTTTATTGAAGGTGTTTTTTTTTCGTGAATTAACATAGGAATGGATGATGATGAATATTTCTATCCTCATACATTTGCATTAAAGTAAGGGTATGTCACTTTAGCTTCTATGCAATTGTATTAGAAAGTCATTAAAAGTCTGTGATACACATAATGGTAATTCAAGAGCCCCTCAGCTGTCTTCCAGGGGAAAGAGCTGTTCCCTAATGACATCCCCTTTTCGGCTAATGAGCCTTGGTCAAACCGTTCTGCTGTAGTCCAGCGGAATACATTTTTTTTCTACCAAGAGCAGCCTTTAAACCAACTAAGCAGAAATATCTGCAATTAAGCTGAGGGATATCTGGGTGGAAAGGCCTACTTGTCCAACAGAACCGTCAGTCAGGGAGAGCTACAACATTTCTGGAGGGTGAGGGATTGATGGCCATCTGAGTTTGGAGGGACCGTATTGGGAAACTGCATTGAAATCCCACATGCAGGGTTTCAATGTACAGAAAGGTGCAAGGGGAGGGCTGCTTGGCAGGCAAGCAGACCAATAACGGCTTTTGCACATAACAAAAAAGGCAGCAAATTGTAAGAACAGTATGCAATGTTTACATCCATTTCCCCTCTTGACAACCGTGTAATGCATTTCGAATAATTTATCCCACATTCGGCTTTACAACCACCCATTAGCCATAAGTGTTCCTGGGAAAGATATAGAAAGACAGACACCTCAGTGCAGAACACATTAAAGCTATACCATCAAATCACGTAAGAAACCCTACCATTAAACCCGACGGATGGGGGGAAGTGCCATTGAAGTGAAAACCAGCGTCAGTGCATTGCTCGTCGTTAAACACAAAAGTGCGATAAACGGGGATAAATCTGTTTACGGCGAGATCGATTAAAGATGACCTTGCCTTCGCTTAACACGCATCATTCAAACCCAGACCTCTACAGAGTCTCAGCGGGACAGGCCGATGAGCTGCAGCAGTAGCAGGAACAGAGTGACGATGTCCAGGTACAAGTTGAGGGCGGCGAAAATGTACTCCTCGGGTGAGATCGAGTACTTCCTGTTCTTCCCTCCCATCATCTGCTGGGTGTCCACCACCAAGTACTGGCAAACAGGGAGAGACAGAGACAAGGATTCAGGAAAACAGCTCTACAATTACAATTACAATTACAATTAGGGCATTTAGCAGACGCTTTTTTCCAAAACGACTTACATCACATAACTCTACATAACTGGTGCAGTAGTCCCGCGCAGGTAAGGATTCCATTGGGAGTCTTATCCTAGCTATCTGTTGTATAGAGGGAATGGGTTAACCTAGCGACTGTTAATGCTTGGCACTTGGTTCTATGGACATCCCTACTGGACCGACAGCGATATACTGTCGTTTCTCTTCTGATAAATGTATTTATTGTGAGTCACTTTGGATAAAGCATGATCTGCAAAATGGCCTAAATGTAAATCTTAATGTATTCCGGAGGAAATAGGTTTTAGTGTGTGTGACTTCATCGCAGTTTCAGAAAAAATAAAACCCAGTTGGCCTGGAGGGTGAAGTACGGATTGAAGGCTGACATTAGGCCGTCCATAAACAACTTGTGGATTTCCGTCGACAGCTTGTTGAGCGCTGTGTGCGGCCGTCACCACACAGTTCAGCAGAACGAAAGCCTGGGTCACCACATCCGCTGTCGAGGCCAACAGCACATGGTCGGGGGGGCCAGTGACGATGAAAGCTCACCGGCGCCGCCGGGCGGCGTGCAGTCGACGCAACAACAAGAGCTGAAGAGTGTCCTCTTCAATACTTCACACCCACTGGCACATCTGACCTCTGGCTGAACCTCTTTGCATGGCTTGAAGCTGCTCTTTTGTGGTTTGTTTGTCACATCCGAGAGGCATCTTCTAGAATTCACTTGAACCGCTAAGTTTTGTGTTTTGAGTGGTACTTACTATGGAGAAGAGCAGGGTTCCAATACATGCATACGTAATGTAGAGGTACTGGGTAGACAGAGGAAAAAGAGCACAGCTTCAATACAACAGCATATTTCTGGTTGTATCCAAATAGAACATGAGGCAGTAACCCATATTCTTCTTGTGGACCCATTTTCACTGAGATTCTAATCAGCCAACCATCTGAGTGCTACAGACTGTTCTCATGCAATACAGTCTTGAATAATGCGTTCATCAATAAAATCCCATTCAATAAGTCACTAGCTTGGTACTATGAAGTGATATTTTATCTTTTCAAATATGGTTTTGAATTTTTTTAAATGCCTGTGCAAGTTTGTATGTCGGTTGCCGAAATACTCCCAGAAGCTCTTGTTTGACGTCTTTAAAGGGGACATATTATACCACCAGGTGTGTCTATCCAGCACAGATCTAGGTGGACACGTCCACTAGTCATGTCATATGGGGCAGATTTTCGAAACGGCTTGTAAGGCTAATCACACTCACGCCTGGTGGTCTAATATGTCCCCTTTAAGAGAGAGTGATGATGACACCGGAAGAGCTTCTAACAATAGTTGTGCTATTGCTCACATTGTGTGTGAGGAAACAGCTCAGCGGTTTTTTCCTGAGGGCTGATAGATACATCCTGATAGAGATTAAATCAAGTCTGGCCCCTAGATTTACCTGGGATCGCAATATGGCGCAGAGCAATCCGAAAGACACCAGGGTCCAGGCGAAGGCCCAAAGACAGCCCCTGGCTGCGGTGAAGTCCCACTGGGGAACACACCGGAGAGGAGAGAGAGGAGAAGTTCAGACTAATTATGAAGAGCTACTGGAACATTGTAAGTCTACATTGAAACCTACAACAGAGGCTGTGCTTTGAGAGCCCCTGCATTGCAGCTGTGCTCGGCACTACCTGGACTCACTGTCTCACCTGGGACGTGCTGCAGTAACCCCACAAGAAAACATAACAATGCAACAGATCAAAGACCTAGAATGCTATCCGTTGAAGTGTGTGTTTGCAAAGATCTAATATTCAGATGCTTTGAACACAATTCTCCAGACTGCAACACAAACACGAAGCTCCGGGTTCCACTCTCGGTTTCACTTTCACTTTCCCTTCACCTTGGGTTTAGTATTGGTGGTGGCAGCGGGGCCTTACCTTGGACTGCATGGCAAACACGCTGAGGGAGAAGGACACCAGGGCCGTCGCCCCCATGGCCCAGAGAACTGCTTCCGCTGCATAGTAGCTATTGATAGAGATGAGGACACACACACTCTTACTCACGCACACACATGAACTCACCCACGGCTAGCTAGTTAGCTCTAAAAAAAATGTTTTTCTCCGGAGAGTATAAGTGTTTCTTTCATTTATTTTTATGAATCCACAAGTCTCTTTCATGTGAGTGAACCAGAGACCACGCGTTGGATATGCGTTGCATTATACATCCACCGTTGTTCAATTGCTATCACTAAAAGCATCAGTTATGGCAATCTTCTATTAATATGATAATATGGAATGCATTATTGATAACGGAAGGCATCAAACAGCCAGGCTCATCGAAGCCTGGCTGGAGAAGTAGCCCCAGTAGAAAATGCAGTATTGAATTCAGTTGAACTCCTACGTTCTGTTTCGTATTTTGTTGACTTTGACTGTAATGGCTTCCTAATCATATTCAAATGTCCCTCTATTTCCTAGCTGCTTTCTCTGCAAACATGACAGCTCTGGAGACTCACACTGTTAGGGACCCCAGCATCATACCCTCGGCAATGGTCTGAAACGTAGAGAGAAAATGTGAACAAATTAGCAATATAGTGAAACAGACAGGCAGGGAATCAGGGAGAGGGCAATGATGTTGAGTAAAAACAAAGGAACCAAACACTACAAAGACAAGAGCCAGTGAAGTGGTGGGCAGCAGGACAGCCTCCACTGTGTGGGGGTGTGAGGAGGAGGTCTTACAAACAGGCCCAGGGCGATGAAGTTGAGAGGCACCCGTCGACGGAGGCCAGCGCAGCAGGAGAAGGCGAAGATTATTACTAGGACCACCGCCCTTCAACACACATGTACATACACACACATACACGAACACACACACACACAAACACACATAAATACCCATGTACATACACAACACACACACTTTAAAATACACATACATACGCACTCACATACACATCAAAATATACATACGCACACACACACACACACACACACACACACACAAGCTAGCTGTGGGTGGACAGGTACATTGGATTTGATTGGCTTGGGGCAGAGTCTTGATTGGACGAGCACTGCTTACATCATGCAGAAGGAGAACCAGTAGGTGGACAAGGTAAATTGCCTGAGAGCGTCCCTACAGAAACACAACGAGGAGAGATACATTTGAAACTGTTTTATATATTTGTATATATCAAACAAGCACAATGATTTCATGCCACTATTTTACATCCTACGATTGGCCCGTAGTCCGTCACAGCCATTACCCAGAGTGAATCAATCTCTGCAGCCAACTGCCGCTGCGTTTGAGTAATAACCAGCAAGGCACTTTGGCAAACCGTGATGGCCGTAAATAACGACACAAATAAAAATGACTCCAAACCATAATGGCTGCAATCAGATGAATAGTGCTCTTAAAACTTAACGGAAAAAAAAAACATCCAAAGCTGGTTAGGGGCTGATGGCCACCTGATTGGACGATCGTCCTCTCCGCTCAGATAGAAGGGAGGCCGTGCCTCTGGCGGTGGTGACTCACCAGTAGAGGAAAGCACAGATGATCCCGACGGTAACCAGGAGCTGAATCACCAAGGTCAGGTACACCTTCCGTATGAACCCTGGAGGGAGAGAGACAGGAGTCAGACAGGAGGGCAGACAGAGAGGAGGGAGTCAGACAGACATGTGGTCAGACAGACAGGAGGAGTCAGACAGACAAGGAGGGAGTCAGACAGGAGGGAGACAGACAGACAGGAGGACAGACGGACGGGGGAGGACAGACGTAAGACGGATCATCATCAGCGCAATACTAATACAAATTCCAATAAAGCTAGTATTACTGATACCAATAACAAAACTTCTAATAATACTACGACTAATAATACTTAAACTTATACTAACACTACTAATAATAATACTACTACTAAAATATTAATACTAACATAAGAGTGGGCTAGGAGGAGGAGTGACTCAGACAGAAGAGAGCCACACGGAGAAAAACGGATATACAGAACAGGTGCAAGAGAGACGCGCGGTCCATTTAGGGCAGCAGTTTATTACCATAAACGTGTTGAGCTATGTATTGAAAGCCCTATTGCACAGCCTTTTTTTCCCCTTCATGAAATGAGCTTTATGGGTAAGGAGGCCCAGTGAATGAGGGGGGGGGGCTAAGGAGCCAGGGAACCATTTTCAATTTCAAATCAATTTCGAGGAAACACAGCCACACAAATGAAGGGGTAAACATTGGCCTCTGTAGTCCGGTCACACACTCAGGGACGAGTGCTGCCCATACTAAAAGACCCCCCCCCTCTCTCCCCCCTCTCTCTCTCTCCCCCCTCTCTCTCCCCCTGCCCCCCACTCCGTCACCTCTTCTCACTCCCGCGTCGCTGAAGCAGTTCTCCTCCTCCTCCTCCTCCCCCTCCGCCTCCAGCCGGTACTCGGGGGGGCTGTCGGGGGACTGCACGCCCCCGTACGCCGCCCGGCCTGGGGGGTACGCCGTGTTGTCATAGCCCCCCGGGGGGTACACGGCCGCGATGCCGGACTTCCCCGCCTCCAAATGCGCCTGGGGAAGGGGGGGCGGAGCAGAGCTGTGTGAGGGGGGGGGTGTACCCCCTGCTGGGTGGAGGATGTGGGGAACACCATGGGAACGGAGTTAACATGAATGTGTGGAGGATAGGGGTCTCTGCTGGGGTGCTGTTCTCATGCTCAGTCTAGTGAACGTATGCATACCAGACACATATAATCTATAGCTATAAATATATACTTCGTTTTTTTATAATTAGTATTTTCCAATTTGAGAGTTTATCTAAGCATTTTTTTTTACTAGTTGTACGTTGATTTATGGTTTTGTTTTTGTCATTACGCAACCAACTTATCTATCACAATCAATTGGTCATGAAGGTCTACACACACCGATGCTAGATGACATTTGTACCCTACTACAAACCAGCCTCTCCCTCTCTTTATATATCTCTCTCTCTCTCTACCACTCTCGTTCTCTTTATTGATTTTATCAGCATCCCTGGAGTGATTATGGTCTGGGATTGAATTTATAAGATTCGACAGGTTTATTGGGAGTGGTGGTAACTTATGTATGAGATCAAAGGAAATAAATGGAATCAATCCTAGAGAGAGCATGAAGTAATTTGGCAGCATTACGAATGTATTTAGGCAAACAACACAGGGGATGGAACTGGTTACGATCCCAGGATTGCTCTGAATTCCCCTAAAGCTGAACTCAAATTGGAATGTGTGAGCTAATCACCAATTACCAAACTCAATAAATCTCAATTTGTAAGCATTTCTATTTTGACTATTTCAGTATTTGTCTTTGTTAAAGCGGAGAAATTTTGACAATTTCCCCTGTCCTCCTATTTGTTCTCAGATAGGCTATAGAATAATCACCGGTCTTACGAATGAGATTTAAATCTAAATTCTGATAGCGAACCAGCTCAGATCTGTCTGAACGAGACATTTCACTTTTGGCTGAATGTTGCTGACGGAAAGAATCTTTAGTGTGAAGTTGACCATTAAGGCTGTGTTTCAGGTTAACTGGAACTTTCGATTAATGGGTACATAAAGCACTCAAAATATATCATTTATAAAATGTCTCCAAAATAGTGTTAAAGTCCAGTTTTTGGTGTTTTTGGTAAACTCGGAAATCACTAGCGGGCCTAAATTGTAAGATATTTTCTGTAAGGGTTTTAAATGAACAATCTATACACTGATTGAAATCCTCTTGTGCAAACCTCATCCACTTGATTGAATGAGTTTCTCTTAGGGAGAATTTCTCCGTAACGAATCAGGAAAATAGGTGAAACTCCGCCCCTTTCTGTTTTCAGTTTCCTGCCCAGGCTGATGCCGTCTCCTCCGAGATCACTCACCTCATAGCCAATTTGGGAAGGGCCTGCGGAACCGTAGCCTGCGTTGTAAGGTGGTGGATTGAATCCATAGTCGTTTCTAACTCCGTACACTTTGGGCTCCATTCCAACAGAATCCTCGCTGAAGATGCTCAACGCACGAGCTACAATGAATACAGATTATGACAGCCACACCACAGTATTATTTACTGTCCTATTATACAAGATGCATCTTGCTTGGGCGACGCGCATTGTGGCTATGACTTTGATTAACTGTGGATTGACGAATCAGTAAATGAAGATATAAGACGGATGATAAGGCAGATAGGAAACACTCTGATAGTTATGTAGCGTCAGCATGGCTTGAGGTTCACAGGGAAAGAGCTGTATCATATTTACAATTATTATTTAATTTATATTTCATGGTTTAAGTACACCATTGAACTGAGGACATGCAGATGTCATCAACAGATATTATTATACAATAAAAGGGATTCTACAGAGAAGTCCAAGTATCGTGTGAAATGTTTTATCTCATTACTTGATCGGCTATATAGTCCACCATCGATTAAACCAATGCTGTGGTCAGATACACTACAATCTCAAAATCAAACAGCCAAACTCGTCCACATCAAGCCTTTGCATTAGAATAGTCAAACATAGCCAGTAATGGCTCTTCACTTCACTCCACAGAGAAAGCGCTGGAAACAAATAAATCCGACCTATGACCTTTTGCTCATAACACAGTGACCTTTCCTGAGGCAATACACCTTCTCTGAATCTCGCCTGTAGTATCTCACACACTGAACCCGAAACGGCGCAATAAAAGTACCATTCCCCTTACAAAATACCCCATCCTTATCATATTTAAATTTCACTTTAGGCACTACTGTCACACGATATATGAATAAATAAAAAGCTTTTTAATAATGCGTTAACAAAGTCACCTACTTACCTGCGGTCTGACAGGGAATTAAGCCTAGCTCCCCTTCCTGGAGTGTGAGTGCCTGTGTGTGTGTGTGTGTGTGTGTGTTGTGTGTGTTGTGTGTGTGTGTGTGTGTGTGTGTGTGTGTGTGTGTGTGTGTGTGTGTGTGTGTGTGTGTGTGTGTGTGTGTGTGTGTGTGTGTGTGTGTGTGTGTGTGTGTGTGTGTGTGTGTGTGTGTCGCCTCAGGGGCAAAGTCTACTCGCTATCAGTCCTCTACAGTCCTCTACCCCTCCCACAGACACAGGACTTCTGCTCGGGGAAGAGAGAGGATGTACCCTTCATTAGGCTGAATGGGGGTATTAAGAAGACATTTTTTAACGTTAAACTAAATGGAGCAAGATGGCGTTGTGTCAGAGCGAAGTGTCCCCTCCCGCTCCATTTTATGTCAATGAAGCTTCTGATGGGGTTTTCTATCTTCTATTTTTTTTCTCTTAGCTACAAACCCACACATTTTTTTACACATGTATTTTTGTACCGCGATTATCGACTGATGAAGTTTGAGTTGAAACAAAACAGAACAGGAAGGAAATAGAAGGAAGTTAGGAGGGCTATTTGGACTGCAATGGTGCGGTTCCATGGCGTCATTTATTACCGTGGTTAATCATTCATGGAGCCCTGGCCGCGTAGGGCCCTCCATCACCCAGTCCGCTAAACGGACTGATTCCTTCATTAATTTACGTAACTGGTAATAAAATAATGATCTGGAATGAGTCATGTCCGGTTGGCAAACACCGAGAATGAAGACGGAAGGTCTTGGATTGTGATTTGGTGGCTAATAGCGCCCATCTTGTTGGTTGATGTCTAGCCCGGTGTGAATATGATTAAGTTAAACTAATTTATATTTAAAAAAGGTTATTATACACCTATGGCTTCGTATCTGAAGAGTAGCAGAAACATATATTTTGTCATTTTTATTCGTTTAGGTGAGGGTCTTCTGTCTTTGGCTGTCATGGTGAAGTGGTGACAGTATAGCAAGCCAGACTTTCAGATCATGAAGTGACCTCTAGATGGAATTCCAGCGTATCTACACTTTTGTGAAGCAAAAGACAATACTTGTTCTCCAGAGAGTTTGCGCTGAGAAAAAAAGGGATATGGGTAAAAACAAGGGAGTACACGACTCATTTCACTTTCATGAAGCCCAGTGGAACGCAGGCTATACCCTGAATTATTCACATGCTAATCAATTATGAATTATTTTATGACTTCATAAAGTTGTGAAGAAACTGGTACCTCGGCTTACACTACATTGCCATGTTGTTGTTTTTTTAACGCTTTTTTGTTTCGGGCACTGCGTGAGCTGCGGCGTGGCCACCACTAGGGGGCACTAGTTTCCTGTGCTCATCCCTAATTGATCCGATTATAATTTCTTTAACCACATCCCCCTTTCTCCCACTCTGGCACTGGTCTCTGGCACTACGGGATCCTCCAGAGTAGTGTGGACTGGCTGCAGATTCATTTTAACTGCTGGGTCAAATCTTTCTTCTTTTTTTTATCCGTGTGACAGGTAGTCTTTTCTTCATTTGCAAATGGATTGGAGGGGACACACATACGAGTACACACAGGCAGGCACGGACAGACAAACACACACACACACACACACACACACACACACACACACACACGAAAACCAAAGTGATTGGGGAAGTCGACACTGTTAAAGTTCCTGTGAAGGTCCTTGGAAATCTGATAGTCTTATCGTTGGGGAAATTAAGCCATTTACAAATGGGAATAAAAGCAGAAGAAGAAGTAAAAGCAGGCTTTGTTTAATCGGACTCCAGATCTCCATGGCGACCGCCACCAGTGAACACAAGCTAGTACAGGGGTTCTCCCCTATTTAGGAAACATGAAATGAACTTCGAATTGCTCACGTACACAACCCATGTCAGATTCGAGCCGGCTGTTTAAACCCGTCCTGTGTTGACGCACCAGTCACTCCGGCGGAGCACCATACAAAGCTAACAGCGATCCTATCAGCTCTGAGCTGTCCAAATAAGAAAACACATGGCTTTCAGAGTCGACTGCCTCCTATTTAGGAGATATCTCCATGGCACTGACAGACAGGCAGGCAGGCGGACAGAGAGACTGACAGGCGGACAGACAGACTGACAAGACACGCAGACGTAAGAGAGACGAGCACCAAGCACATTAGTGTTGCTACTGTCGTTTCCGCTTGGCTGAAATTAGACAGGGGAAGAAAACGATAAATGCCATGACTCACAGCTCGTGAGTTAAACCACTTCGTTTTAAACTTCCTTGGTTAACGTGTCTGTTACGAGACCACCAGTTTTAAGAGGTAAGTCGCACGACAGAGGTCAGTTTAGCCCAGGAGGTAGAGCGGATTGACTTGTGATCTGAATGGTTGCCAGTCCGATCCCCGGCTCCACCTATAGCTGAGCGTCCCTGAGCAAGACCCCTCACCCTGACTGCTCCCGACGAGCTGGCTGTCGCCTTACATGGCTGACTCTAACCCTAACCCTAACCCTTAATGTAAGAATGTAGTGTAAGTTGTGACATAGTCCTGTGACAGCATCCTAAATTTGACTCAAGGTTGTGGCTCCTCCTGCATGACCCCTAGGTCAACCCTCACACTAGTGTCCTAGCTATGTAGAAGATCTATGTACCAGCAGAATACCATCTACAGCGACAGTGCCCATCCATGGAACAACAACACATTGTGTCCTGTGTCCACTCCCCCTGTTCCTCTATAACCTCAGTATCTCTCCCTTTGTGATCTGAAGAAGTAGGGTGTCCATCTTCCGTGTCTGGTAACTCTTCCCTGTGATGGTGCTTTATTAAACCCCCACCCCTTACTGCTCGTCCAGATAGGTTCAGCCTGACTCTGTCCCGACTCACACAAAGGCACAGGGCTGGATCGATGCCGGTACCCCTTACGGGGCACTATCACATCTAAATCTGGATCTGCCCGCATGTCTGTGTCCTCAGCCGCCTGACATTTTACCCTCTGTCCTGTTGCCCAATCCCCAGCCTCCTCCCGGGCCCGACCACCACCCCGCACGCACGCACGCACGCACGCACGCACGCACGCACGCACGCACGCACACACACACACACCATACTACTTGAGGCCGCCGTCGTTAAAGCTCTCCTGTTTTTTTCTAGACAATCGCCGACGACACAGACGACGATGATGAAGATGATGATAATGATGATGCCGACGAGGACGGCGGCGACGACGATGATGACGATGAAGAAGACGGCGACGATGACGATGATGAAGACGATGACGATGATGATGACGATCACGATGTCAACGACCACGAAGACGATGAGGAAAAATGACAATGATGAATGACAATGACGCTTCGCGGTTCCAGGGGCCCGTCGCAGAGAGCGCTGAGCCGAGGGAAGTGTCTGTCGTTTGCCGCGGCTGTCGTAGCACCTCCCTTCTGTCCCAACTGCAACGCATGACATGCGGATCTGGGTTCGTCGAGAGCACTCATACTCGCAACCATCCCCAACACACACACACACACACACACACACACACACACACACACACACACACACACCGTTGGGGTCCATAGGGGTGGCTCTCAGGCACCCTGGAGCAGAGGCAATCAGCAATCAGGCGGTGGCGGGTTGCTTTAAGTTCCTCCAGGATGGTATGGAGGTCCAAGAGTGATCTGGGGGGTGGGGGGGCGGTGGCGACAGAAGTGCTCGGAGCGAGTGCATGTGCCGAATAAAACCCAATTGGTTTGGAATGAGATCCGTTCTCTCTGGTCGTAACGAGCCGCCTCGTTTAACCCCGTTGGCAGCGGACCGTGGCTCTTTGGAGGGGGGGGGGGGGAACACAACAGCGTAAGGTAATGGTGTTCCCCATCCCTACAAAGAGCCGCGGTCCGCAGCCACCGGGGAACACAACAGTGTAAGGTAATGGGGCTGGTGTTTAAAGACACTGGGAGAAGTACACCCTCACTCACTGTTTTGTGAGTGTGAATGGAAAGTATTGATGAATTAGTTTTATTAGTATTGATTGAAGTGTTTTGAAGAGTTATCGTGGACAGAACACACCATTGTTAAGAACCGTAGGCATTGTGTGAGTAAGTGGAATATCTTTCCAGTCTTGCACAGTTTTGCGTCTGTTTGCGCCTGTGTGTTTATCTGGGCACTTTGGGAGCTGAAGCACTTGATTGGTTGATTGATTAATTGATTTGACAGACTGACTTTGACAGACACTTGACTAATTGGTTTGATGCATTGATTGGGTGAATTGATTGACAACCCATAATTGTACATAGGCCCAGGGTAGTCGTGCATCAGCGTAACTGTTTGGGGGTTAAAGCTATTCTGTGTGTTTTACGTGTAAGTGGAATCAATGCCACGTTGGACATGCATTATGCAGCAACATTGAATATTAATTAAATGTCACACCAGTGGCCTTCTGTTATGAGTTATAATGATAAGTTATACCTTATCAACAAATCATACATGATGTAATTTACCAAGGGTCAAATGTGTTTATCCTCTCATTTTCTTCCATCATCAAATCACGGTACATCTTTTTGTTTTTTTATGTTAGCAATGTAAACAATTAGATTTTTGGTTAACGGGGAATAGGAATACAGATCACAACGTACTACATCTTGCTCAAGTACCCTGAGGGAATTATATTGTTAGCACACAATGTATATATTGATTAGTGGATGGCTACGTAGCTAAACACGGCGCTATGCATCTTACTTCAGTTCAGTGACCATAATTAAGTGAATGAAATATTGCTATCTGCGGTTGATTTAATTAACTAGTGCCGGCACAGAGAATATTAAAATGTACAATAGCTTATCTTTCATAGGGGCTTGCATTTGCCCTGTCACCGGTATCTATTTCATCAAATGAACTGCTCTTCTCCTGGAAGCTCTGAACAAAACTCCTTCGACGGGGAGAATGCTTAAGTGAGAAATCATATTAAAAGATAAGACGTTAAAATGATATGCAGTAAAGTCTATTTAACTATGTCTACAAATAAGCAAACAGATTCAATGGATGGAAACATCTAATAACATGTGTGAATTCAACATGAACATTTGGGTTCTTTTTGGTGAACTAGAGAAAATATTTACTTAGCCAACTTAAAACTAATTATAAGCCTAAATTATGAGGCTAATAAAATCATGTTCGCAAAGCTGTCAAGTTATAAGTTATAAGACCAGACGCTTTTATCCACAACGACAACGATTCCTATACACATTCAAACACGGATGGCAAAGTCAACCATGCAAGGCGACAGCCAGCTCGTCGGGAGCAGTTAAAGTGAGGTGTCAGCTAGGAGGAGCCGGGGATCGAACTAGCAACCTTCCGGTTACAAGCCAACCCTCTCTACATCCCGAGTGACAACTACCTTTGATGGGCCAAACATATCGTCAGTGTAAAATTCATCATCCATCATCACAACTTATTTTCAAAACACAGCACAAGAAAAACATAATAAAAATGCAAAAGCTGATTCAAGAGGAAGCAACCGATTGAATATAAAACGGGCCGAAACTGTGTAAAACCTTTAAGCACCCAGATGGTTGGGGAGGCTTTACATGGTTGATCCTACCAACACAATTCAACCCAAGATCTCTCCACACAGTCCCAGATGGACTTGAGCCTGCTTTGACTGGTCCTGGGCCAGAGAGGACATAGGCTGATGGTGGGGGGTGGGGGTGGTGGGTGGGGGTGGATGGGGGTAGGAGGGAGGGAGGGAGGGTCTTCTGTAGTGAATGACTCGGCGCAAGGAGGGAATGTCATCATGCCACTGAAGGAGTGTGAGCGAGCGCTCCCATCGCAGGCCCTGGCTCTCCCGACAGGCCGGCTCCAGGCCTGCCAACTCAAATATAGCCCCAGAAACCAGCCAGCAACCCCTGGGCGCTGGGAGCGCAGTGTCATGGCTCAAACTTTAGTCTCGCTCGAATTTGTGTGGTAACCTCTGCAGGACTTTGCATGGCAGGGATCTAAAAACAACAGCAGTGAACTACAAATAGAAAGGAGACGGGGGAGAGCTGACATGTTAAAGGGGTGGGGGGGATTCTCCTATCGCCATTTTGATGATAAATACGATTTTCTTTAAGCAGGAGCTTTTTCGGAAATAACCATGCAGAAGTACAGTTGTGTCTTTCTATTTCAGGCGGAGACCGAGTCGACTGGAAAGGAAAGTGAAATGTGTCTGCGTCTCAGTTTCACATGGCAGCACTACAACTCCTCAGGAATGGCGATGGACGTGGATTTCCCGTCTAAATTGCAAAAGCAACGCCGGATGCGTTCCAATGCACAGACAAGGGGCTAACAATGAAGGCATGACGACACAATTCAACAAAGGCTATACTGCAGCCGCATTGATATCGCTGTTATACAGCAGTTCTACAACTGCCATTTCTTTAGTTAACAATAATAAGCAACATCAGATTAAGATAATTTAATCATCTGTTTGGCTCCGCAAACACAAATAGTTCTGCAACTGGACTGGGACTGGACTGTATCTAAGCAACACATAAACCAGGGGTCGGCAGCCCTAGGCACGCGTGCCACCACTGGCACGGGGCAGCATAATCATAATCATCATAATCAAAAAAAAGAAACTAAAAAAATAACTTTTTTTATTTTCCTTTTATTATTATTGTTAAAAAAAATCACAGCACAATTCGGCAGCATAATCATTACTACAGATTTTTTTTGCACTTTATTCTGTTTGGGGCATTTCCTCCCAGTGCAAATATGTTTAAATTAGTTACAGAAACCAGTGGTCTGAAATGGGATCAATTAATAGTTTTTAAACCTATGTTGTGAGTAATAGAGAAGAAAATATTTAAAATATTGTTGAAAGTGGCCTTTATGCATTGCCTTCACGTGGTTTTGCAAAGCTGTACATGTCGTAAAGATATTGACGTGGATGGTTCCAACATTCTCATATATTCTCGTTTTTTACATTTCTCACAGTGCAAATATGTTTTTGAATGAGTTTCTGAAAATGGTGTTTTAAGATGGGACATATGTAATTATAATTTGTAAGCCCATGTTGCAAATATAACAACCAAAAAAACATTTAAAATGTTGATGCATGATTGTGGACTATATGGAAATAGTACAATTCCAGGTCTTCTGGAAATGTTTTTGGTCGCTGTGTCATGATTCAGCTTAATTTTTAATATATTGTTGCTTGAGGCACACTCATTAACGAGAAAATGTAAAACTGGCACTGCAAGTTGAAAAGGTTGCTGACCCCTGACATAAACATTTCCCAGCACACTAGCTTACTACGCTATGTAGGTCAACACCTTTGTGCCGGCCAGCTGCTTTATACCATGTGCGTATATCTGTATGTTTCCGTTTATTGTGCAACCAGTGAAACAAGAGTCTTTTGACAGTTGCTATGGTGACACGGTGGATTCAGAAAGAGGCCTACCTTGCTGCAAAAATCATTCATGTATTTACAGGTTAAAGGGAGCACCTGTAAAGCAGTGTTATACATTTATGGTGAAAACGACGGGGATCCCAGGGCTGTTTATCGCTATATCAAAGCCTCGTAGCCTCTTGTCTAGTCAAATCACTCGGTGGGAACTAACAGTGGTCCAACGATCAATATCAACAGACAGATGAGATGTTTTCCGAGCACGAGGGGCCCAAGCTTTGTTCAAAGGGACCGATCGATAGTCCTCATACCAGCGCACAAAGGAGGCATTCATAGAGGAAGGAGCTCATCTGCTTTTGGACGGAAAACTAAAACACAGAACACACATCCACAATGGTAGGCCTAGCACAGAAAGCACAATCTGTCTCGGCCTGCACATAGTAAAATACTACAACATAGCCTGCAGATGAGAACATTTTATAAATCACATAAATCATCGGTGCCTTCAAGACACAGGAAGAGGGGGTTTAGACGGGGCAGAAAAGAATAAAGAATGTGATGTCGCACGCCAAAGCTTTGAGACTAAAGTAGCATAATGAGGCGTGGCGAGAAACCAAGGGTTGAAAAAAACGACGAGTGACAGTTGAGCGACGTGAGGGACAGATCTGAGAGGGGAGCAGACAGGCATTCAGCCATCAGATGTTGGCTGCCAGACACGACAGAGGGAAACATTCGAGTTCACTTCGTTGTCTTTTCCCCAGACAGACAGTTGGGTCACAGTGTGTCCAAACTGAGAAAATGGATTCCACATAAACCACGACGTGTTGGCCGGTGTCCTCGACTATAATTTGTTTTTCCTTTGTATATCGGAATGGAAAATCCGTCGAGAATCTGATCTGATTGTGATTTCAGGCTTGTACCCTTTTGTGTGTTTGACTTTGGCGTAAACACATATCAAAATTCATATTTCGTTTTTTGTTCAAATGTGGGCGGGACATGCTGAACCACAGCTCATTTCCTGTCCCTTCAAAGGGAGATTGTCTATGCAGTCAGCACTCTCCACCTGCGTCACCGAGATGGCTGATATGATCCGCAGACATCGACCGCCCCCCCCCCCCCCGACCCTTACTGCCGGGCAGCTGACCCTGAATGACCCCTCCCCAAAAGAAAATGGCTGAGGCAGCATTTGTTAACTATGCCCCTTAACGATGGAATACGAGACTATACGAGACCGTAGAGAACAGTCTTTAATGGCTGTTTTAACTGTTGTTCTTCGAGTTTCCCTTTTTGCTGTTGGCGTTAATGCATGGGTAGGACAGAGTTATTCTACGCAGACGCAACAGATATTTCAGACGCTATTGCAGTTTTGTTTTGTGTTTATTGTAGTTTAGAGACGCAGGCTAAGTGGGCACCTTCAAATTATTATTATTTTTAATTAGCATAGAATGACCACCACTTTAAAGTTGCCGTTTTTAATTTCGTTCTTTAAATCTGTGTTCCATTTCCATTATGAATCATCCACTTCTTTTCTTATTTGTTATTTTAATTGCTTCAAATATATTGACATATCTTTAAGTAATTATAAGCGGAGTCTGATTTATTTGTTGTTTGTTGGTTTTTAATCTCTGGTGCTAAGCCATTACGGGTCTGTTTGCTGACTTGCCTCAAATGATGTTGAGCTGCATTTCTTGCATGAAAGGAGCTATACAAATAAAAGTAATTATTATTAGTTTTATCATTATTGTTCAAATTATTATCTGCTCAGAAGTTATAATTGAAAACATGGTTAAAAATACATTTTAACCAAAGAACCAAATAAATTCCCAGTTCATTGTTAAGTTTAAAAACTTACATCGCCGCGTCGTTGCCCGACTTGAACCCGGTTCTCTGGGGCTGGTAACCATTAGTGTAGTGTGCTACCAGGCAGCAGCTATGTTCTGGTCCGAGGTTATAATTGACATTACATTTCACATGGCAGTGACTTTCCAAAATGCCATCAATGCGTTAGGTTTCCATGGAGACCGCACTTGCTGGGCCACTCCAGACACACACAAGTACACACACACACCCACGTACACACCCACGCACACCCACGCACACACACGTTCACACACAAACACACACACGTACACACAAACACACGCACACACACACAGCGGTTGTCATAGCAACATCTATTCAGATCAAAAGCTGGAACACATTTAAATATTGCATCTGTTTATCGGACAGATTCGAGACGGTAGGGGATGACCACATCCGCACCCGAATATTCAAGTGATGACCTCCCTTCTGACCTTACCTCTACCTCTCTCTCCTCTTCGCCCTCTCCCCTAACTCCCCCGCCCCTCTCTCCCCCTTTCACTCCCTTCTCCCCTGACCCCTACCTCCACTCTCTCCTCCTCTCCTCCCTTCTCCCCTGACTCCTATTCCCCTCTCCCCTCACCTCTCTCCCTCCCCTCACCTCTCTCCCTCCCCTCACCTCTCCCCCTCCCCTCACCTCTCCCCCTCCCCTCACCTCTCCCCCTCCCACTCTCTTAACTCTACAGTAAAGGATAAGCCAGGACGAGGTGTCCAGTTATTGGAAAATGATGGTGGTGCTGGTGGGGTCGAGGCGAAGCTAAAAAGTTGCTTACCACCACAGTACATTATTTTCCAATAATGGGACAGCCCGGAGTGCTTTATTTCACTTATACCACAGTTGCCAACAATGATTCGATTTTAGTTACCTTCATCTATAACGTTGTTGGTTTATTATCGACTCAGTCAGCTGAAATGTAAATATACCTCCGCAGGCTTTGAGGATATGAGTATACGCATTGATTCAAGCCCGGAGAAAGGCAGCTGTGTCCCGTTGTTGGAAGATATTGCACACCCTCTGAACACTATTGTCCGATGAGGATTAATTAACGCTGCGGTATAAACCCGAATAATGACAGTTGGCATCTGCGGTGTATTCCTCCATTCCTCTGTCCAGTCTTAACTTGGAGGTCCAGTTTTCAGTTATAGAAAAACAAAACAAAAGAAATGGGGGAAAACAAGATATTTCTTGATAGTCTATCTTCCATTCTGACTAGAACACGAACAATACTCGAGTCATTACGAGTTGACGGACGATGTTGGTTCCGTCACTTCAATTTGTTGTCGGCCGTTGGTTTGTTTTTGTTTTGAATGTGGCGCACAACTGGTTTGTCTGTTAATCCGAGAATCTGAAACGAGAGCGAGTTCTTGACTGGGGATAGGCCAATCAGCTCAGTCAGACCGATGGGGAAAATCCATGAGGAAAAATCATTCCAAGGCATGTTAAAAACCGAACGGGCCCAGTTTTATTCTTATTTTACTGCTCCATTGTGGCAGAAAGACATGGGTTTAATTATACCTTCTGGCTTGGTTTTTTGGGAAAGTTTGAGGGGAAAAAGTAAAGTAGAGAGTTCTGTTACGCAAAGCACCAGGAGGGCTCGCTCTCATGTGTTAATATGTTTTAAGTCCAGCGCTCTTTTTCTCCCCATCAATTTGGAAAAAGGGATTTTATTGTACAAGAGTGTGCCCCCCCCGTGGTGATAGCAGCTATGTTAACAGCTAGGGTTAGGATTAGGCTTAGCCGCACGCGTACACACACACACACACACACACACACACCCACACACACACACACACACACACACACACACACACAAATAAGACACACACACACAAATAAGACACACACACACACACACACACACACACACACGCACAGAGAGCTGAGCCTCTCAAACGCAAAGCATGGAAGAGAAGCGTTGGCAGAAACCGGCTATAATACGCCTGATAACTACATACATTTTGTAGTTATTGCAAATGTTCTGTGAATTATGTGATATAAATATATAAAGCACCACATTCTTTTTCTTCCTTTCCTCGAACTTCTATTTGTCAGACAACAAATAGTTTGGCTTCTCTGCTCTTGCTGTAGTTAACATTCTTCACAAACACCATCAAGTCATATCTACCTTTACAAAAACCACATGCCCTCACTGAACTCCACAGCCGTTTGAAGGGATGGCACAACCAAGTGTAGCATTGTGGTTCAGCACCCCCGTTTACATTAACACCCACATTTACATACAACCATCAAGGGGAGCCCTTAAGCAGAAAGTTGGCCTTAAACTCGTCGTTCGAGTGGAAATAACCCAGCAGCCCCTGAAACAAGGAGGCATTAAAGGACTTTGTGGCAGACTTGGCAAGCGATAACACACAGCCCCTTGGGCAGTGTTCAGCTCTATCTGCTGTCCTCATATCCACAAGGCAACATTGTGACTCGGCGTAAAATGTATTTAATATCTAAAATGACGAGATGAATATCTCATAATAGCCCTATACCAAATGACAAGAATGCATTACCGACTGGCATGGGGCCACGTGGAGAGCGGTCAAACAGACCTTTGTCCCTGGCTAAACCAATGAAAGGACCCGAATTGGATTTCCAGTCACACACACAAACACCTACACACACACACACACGCGCGCGCACACACACACACACAAAAACGCACGCTCACACACATACACACACACACACACACGCAAACACACCAACAACAATTCAGAACATTACAAGTATTGGTTATTAAAGGCAAATAAGTCCAAACAAAACACAGGCACTGGGAAGCAGGTAGACGGACCGACCAGACAACACCACAGAAAACACTTAACATCAACACTCCTTCTAATGGAGTCCGAAGACATCCTTTTGTTTGCTGACCACGGTGGAGTCACGCTCACCGATGAGCAAGAAATCAATATCTACTGTCTCAGAACGAAGACAATTCGATTGCCTCCCAGGCGTTTAGACTAGCCCGGGCTCTGGTTTGAGACCGCCTTCACCTCCTCAGTGTCCGATCAATTGATTGCGGCTTCAAACGGAAATTTTGCAAAATGAATGGAAAGTGACTTTGAAGGCGTGGCCCTAGTGTGTGTAGTGTGGCTGTCCGAAACACAGCACTAAGGTGTGGGACAGGAGGACCAAAAGACAGGAGGAACTCTGTCATTGTCATGGGAAGGAGCTCAGTGTATGGTAGTTTCAATGACACCCTCATCATGCCCACTTGTCGTTATGGAAACGGGCACGCGTGTTTGACGTTCCTGGAGACATACTTTGCAGAACATCACACACAGGCACGCACACATGCACACACAGGGTTGTGTGTGTTTGGTGTTCTGTCTCTAGCGACGTGCTACTGAGCAGAACATCACACACGCACATGTGCACGTACGCGTACACACACAAACACACGTTCACGCACACACACACGCACGCACGCACGCACACAAGCCTGCTTGCCTTCCTACCACACAGAGTAGTAACCTAGAGACCCGGTGACAAAAGCAGAAAAATCAACTGAGTTATAAAACAGAATGTGGGGATCACATGATTGATAACAAAGTCCTGAGGTGTGAGCTGGCATTTATTCGTTTTGTTTGTATTGTTGGATATGAATTCCTGCATCACATTCTCCCTCTCTGGCTTTATGGCAGAATCCAGGTCACAACAACACACAACACACTGGGAATCATTGTTTAAATGTCCCCCACTGTGCTGGGTCCTTAACCATACAAAGTCTGCCTGGTATATTATATTATATACTAAAAGATGGAGAAAAAGGGGATTTCATGTTAGGTATTAAGGTAAAAATGAAACACTAGGTAGTAAAAGAGAATATATCGGTTTTGTAGAACCGGCATTGGGCTGGGATTCAAACTGAGCTCTCTAAGTCTCACATGAACAGATGGATTCTAATGTTATTTCAACACAATTAAAAACCTTGCAATGTACAGTACACATTATTGTTCCAGTGTTTTATTGTCATATTTGCTTGTCTTTCCGCCAACTGTTTGGGATCTAAATCTCTAACAAGCAGAAGTGCCTTGAAATGAGCGAAATGAAGACTTTGACGTTCAACAAATATTTTGTGTTGTTTTAATTGTCTTCAATTTTAGCGTTTGTTGCATCCTTTCTCTGTTGACTCCCGAACGTAGATTTACAAAAACAAGTGGTGAGACGGAGGGGCAGGAGACAACAAGACAAAGGCAACAAGAAGGAGAAAGCGAGAGAATTAGTATGGGAGGGAGAAAGGGAGATCACAGAAGCTCTTCAGTCGTTCTGGGGCCCCGGAATTAAATATTATACGTTCTCCCGTTTCAATTAGGGGAGCAATTACTCACTCACAGGCTAGCACCATCAGAAGCAAGCAGTTCAGCCTGCGCTACTGGGAGTTCCTGTTCTCCGGAATCTTCCGGAGGGAGATACTTTTTCCTGAGGCCTGAAGTTTCGAGACGACGGCCGCAAACGAGGCTGCGAAGGCGAACGGAATTACAATGCATATTATGTGGTTTTACGACGAAAAAAAAAGAGATGAAAAGAATAGGAAACAGGCATTTCTGTCGTGCATCTGGGGAAGGGCCCATCTGTGGTGAGAAAAGCGTATATTAAATGTGTCCATTTGATGTCTAAGGGATCTGGCTTTCTCAAAGATTTGCTTCGGAGAATTCCCCAAAGTAACAGATGTGACATGGTAGCCAATATGTGTGTGTGTGTGCCTGCGTGTCTGTGGGCTATATATACACTTCCTTCTGATGGCTGACTAAAAATCAGCAAATATACCCTGTTATAGGCTAAAAATAAGTTGTCACTTCATTCCTCACCGGTTGAGAGGGATCCATTAGAAACATGCTCATTTACACAACGTTTACATCTTGTTTACCCTTCATCACTTGTTTAAGTGTTGTCTATTGAGTTGCTACATACACTGTAGGTTTGGATGGGCCGCCGTGTCAGTTCTTCATAGAGTTTCAAATTTGCCCAACTTCTATAGTTAAAAAGGGTTGGAGTGTGACTGAACCCTCCTCATTCTGTATTGATCTTGGTTCTCCCACGTCTTATCGCACATCAAACCTTGCCTATTACGCAATAAAGGAGACGAATCCCTTAACTCACAATTTATTTCGGTGAATACAGTTTGTGAACTTCTAATCAAACACGCGTATTCTCTTTGTGTGAT
Organism: Pollachius pollachius; assembly: GCF_949987615.1. Taxonomy (NCBI): domain Eukaryota; kingdom Metazoa; phylum Chordata; class Actinopteri; order Gadiformes; family Gadidae; genus Pollachius; species Pollachius pollachius. The sequence continues at coordinate 46,883,578 of NC_136934.1, read as the reverse complement.
GAAAGGCCTACTGTGGCCAAGGAATGGTTAACATAGTTAACATCGTTAGAATCCACATCAATCCGACACCGTGAACAGGCACTCGCTGAACCCTCACCAGCTAGCGAGCTAGTCATTTGTATTGGGGGCGTGGCTTTGTCACTATATCAAAATAAAGCTTACTCTGACTGGTTTCTCCAACCACAGCTTTATACATTATTAGCCTAAATTAAATGATTACACATCTGTATATTGCAGTTTGCAAAGTATACTGCATATTTTTATGAGATGGCCTGCCAGATCATCTAAGACGTACCTGAACAGCCATCCCCATCTGAATAATTCTTCCTTACCCCCTTGCTTGTTGGTATATTGTCTGAAAGCTTCTTGTGTTCCTTAGATGCATCATGTCACATTCATGGGACAAATTGGAGACCCCCCTGAATGTGACTTGATGAATAATGAACATGACATATGAGCATCATTCACACCCTTCTTATGGCAACATAAACACATAATGGCAGCTTTGTCTGTATGCTAACTGCCAACCAACTCGTAAAGAAGATGGTTGCGTGTGTTCGTTGCGACAGGAGCGATGGTATGAGTCTCAGAGAGTAAATTTTATGTCTACTCCGTCAGTACGCATGCAGTAATGGGTGTGAATGCAAAAATAACTAACTGGTGCATATTACATAGGAAGCATGCTGAACGAACACAAAGAGATAAAGCATCAAACAAGGGGATGTTGGCCGCCCGCAGCCAGTTTATCACAGAAGTGGTGAGCATGGCTGTGGGCTCTGAAACGAATCCAATGAACTCAAAGAGTTAAGGCCATTACATCCTGATAGTGAAAACAGAGAATAACTCGACACAACTGGGGCTGAAATTCACCAATCCATCTCGTGAATATTACAGCTGGTTTGGTCCGGCCTGCTGGCCAACGGTAGTGGACAGAAGAGATCGATATTAAAATAACTGTCCTGTCAAACTATGTATGTTCATGCATATTCAGAGAGTATCTCCGAACGAAATGAAATGCGATACATCCATCAATCCAAGATCAAGCAGGGCATTCCAATGCCAATTTCCCAATGGCCGTGTTTAAATTGCCAGTTTAAAAATGCTCCAGCTCTTTGGCTAGGGGAAACGGTAGACTATTAATTAATCCAAGGATAAAACACATCATATAAAACGACGTGACTCCCCATGGTCCTGCAATTTAAAACTGGTATAGCATGCCAAATCCCAATCTATTGAAAGCAATTCATTATAGTGAAAGCACACCCACAAAAAAGAAAGCCTGCTGCAACTCTAATTGTACTAATGAGAAGCAAAGCCTACTTTTCCCATCAAGACCTGACAAGGTCAATTAAGACTACAACTCTTGATTACTTATTGACGGCAGCTGTCACCTTGATTTACTATTTAAGGCAATTACAGCTGGCTATCACAGAGCGATAAACAAGCTAAAACAAGCTACGCTTTGATATCGTGCAAAGCCGCCACTCTGCTGAGCTTTACTGTACGCAACACCTGTCTCGTCTGGTACCACCATCGCTAAGAGCAAGAAAAAGTCGATCATCAAAGGCACAACTCTTCTCTGTTTTGGCACCGCAGTGGTGTGGAACGAGCTCCGTGTCGATGTCAGGACCGCAGTCGCTCACCAGCTTCTGCAAAAGACTCAAGAAGCACCTGCTCAGAGTTCAGAGATTTCACCTAGACTCTGCATAGCCAACCCCTCCCACCCCTCCTACTTACTCTATGTTGTACGTCCTTGCACTTAATGAACGCACTTATTGTATGTTGAATTTAGTAATAGAGCATCTTGTCCTAGGTATCTTTGTTGAATACGGGGAATGAGTTAACCTAGTTCCACGAACATCCTTACTGTACCGACAGCGATATATTGTTTCACTTTCCTATGACACATGCACTTTTTGTAAGTCGCTTTGGATAAAGGTAATGTAAATGTCTCTCTGTGGAAGAGAGACACAAGCTCCGTTTAGGGTCCGGTTTATTACGCGGCAGCACCCTTTGCGCGCCGGGTGCACAAAGTGTGCCGCTCAAACGGAGGGACCACTTGTTTCTCAACTAGCATTCCCCCAACGACACGGCTGATCCACAAAACGAGGCAGAACCTGTCACGCTTTGACGACAACGAGGTAAGACAGTCGGAGGCCCCGGCACCGTTCCACTTCTCTTGGCAGAGTGGAAGGAAGAGGGTTCGCTGTGGGCTAGGGACCGGGGAGAAACGTTGAAGGAACATTGAAGGAAATATAAAAAAACATCAAGTTGCTCAGTCTGATTTAGAGTATTTGAAGGGAGTTTTGGAGACGGTTGAGGTCTGAAGAAAAGTGAGACTATATCTGATTCATTTTGCGATGCATAAACATAACATTGAAAGAAGTATCAGCGTAAATATTGACGTTTGAGAGGACCGGCGGATCAGTTGTTCCTCTTAAGGTACCAAATGTCTTTACTTTCATCTGAGGATGGATTTTTTCATTCATGGCAATGTCCATGTGATTGCTCAGGAAAAAGCTGAGCAATTGAACATGAGCCCTTCCCCTTTTCATTCAGCGGCGCATTTACCAGTGCTTTTGAAGGCTGTGACATCCCGAGACTTTTAGAGAAAATTGGTTTCCTAGAGAAATGCGGTTCATGATTCATTGTAAAGTCATTTGAAATACCGCAACCCTCCAAAGTGAAGGGGAGCTTGCGCAGTATTTGGTAGATGCAGTACATCCATCTGTGGCAAATCTTCAATTACTTTTCTCCGAGCCATACATATTATAAAGACTTTTTCAGATCATCGCTGAATGTGTTTGCTAATACTTAAAGCTCTGTAGAAAACCCCCCTGGGCAAATATTACTAATCCATACATTAATCCTTGCTTTTAAGATTTTAGGGTTTACACCTAACCTGGGTTGTACATCAAACTATCATTTCCACAGCCTGCTATTTGATTTCCACGGCGCTTGGCGATGCCGGTTCTCCGACGCTACATTTGATCATTTCTCCTACACTCTGCGTTCCTCATCATTTCTACCCACGCGTTTATTGCTGCCATTTGTTTTTTCATTCTTTCATTATGTTATATAATTTCAGTTTTGGCACATCCGTATGTGCAGCGGCAAATAGCACTTTCAACAGAGAGTTCATCAAATGGGGGATGGATGGGTTTCTCATCCACTTTCCACAATTTCAATTCTTGGATACATTTTTTATGTCACTGTTTCATGTAACTCCGTGCCACGGAGATGCTGTTTGAACCACTCGCTGCATTTTGATCCCGGTTGTTGTTTTTGATGTGCATCTATGCTACTGTTTGACTGTACTCAAGTCAGAGGGGCTGTGAAACTGATGTATAATCCCCTCAGATTAGCCGTCCAGGGCAATACACTGGGCTTTCTGCCATCACACAACCTCCTTATAAGTTCTCCTCACAGAACCTGCACGCACACTCACACAATTCATGTTAGTTTATCTCTTTCACAAGGTCTTGGTACCGGCCATTAAAATAGCAAACACTAAAGCCTTGGTCTTCCATTTTGGTTTTGGTTTCTAAACGGCCCTCGTTGGGTTTTCGTTAGTAAGTTTACGAACTGTTTCCAAGCTTGATTAAATGTCAGCACCTCCCTGCGGTACGTCGACTTTATTGTAACAACGTTTATTAAGAACTGAATCCAGCAACAGTGTTATCATCATAGAGAAGGGACACCTTCACACATTTTGGGTTATTTTGGACGTTTGCAAATGACAATGGGGTAGAAAGCCCGGCGATCTCCTTCAATAAAAGACAGTAACACTCAAGTTCATTAGTTCATATTTTATATATAAATTAAGGATTTATACATTTATGCAGATAAAGAAAAAATACAAAACATTTTTTTTTGATCTTACATGACATTTACATGTGAAAATGTACACAATATAATCAATAACTTACAAATCTTTTTATTGGCATAAAAATAGAGCTCTATATAAAAGTGTGTTCGTATGTACATACAGTATACATAAACACGGTTCTTTTTCTTTTTTTTCCCAACTGGATGTCCGTCAGAGTGAGTGACAGTCAAACGCGTTCAAAAACAGTTCAACCTGTGGGTGTGGGCTTCGCTCTTTTTTCCACGGCCGTGTTAAGTTTCTCCCCGATAACAAACGTGAACTCGCAAAATATATATTACATATCAATAACACAACGAAAACCTGTTGGGGGGGGGGGGGGGTGTCAGGGGCCGGAGAACAAGGGGGTACGTGTATCAAAACTGTATAAATGTACAAAATGTAACAGCAGTGATGGGGAATAGATACAAAGTGCGCTAGCAGCAGTCGCTTCACTGGTTCACATATGGCCGACATGCACAAGAATGAGCAAACACAAACCAAAAACACAACCCGAACACAAGCTGCAAACCGCCTTCTTTTCATGGGTCCTGTCTGGTGACCCCGACGACATCGCTTCATTATCAAAATAAATATGTTTTTCCTTTCAAATTTGTATACCCCCTATAGTAGCCGTTTTTTTTTTTCTGTGTGTTTTTCTCAAGGCACTGCAATGACTCAGATGGGATGTGAGCGGTGGGTTTATTACTCGTTTCCATGAGGAGTGGTTGAAATGGGAGGTGGTGGTGGTGCGTCGTGTGCAAATCCCATATGCGTGTCCTGTACATACGGTGTTGGTGAGGAGATGAAATACACTTTGTGATTCGCGCGGGGGGAGGTAAACCACGGGTCCTTCTTGGTGAACGTACTAAATAAAGAGTGACACACGTATACTGGAGGACGGATGCGATGCCCTTTGAAGTCCTCCCCAAATAAAACGTTGCGCTCGGAGCGTCGTAGCCTCTTAACTGCCGGTCGACGTCGGACCGTGTCATTCCGAGCGACAGATTCAAGGTAGTTTGGACTCCGGGAAAAAAAACTCCAAAGGACTCTCGTAATGTACCGTTTAATCTGTTCCATTTAGAAAAGCTTTAATTATAAAGGTTTTAATTACAACTTCAGAGCAGAGAGTAAAGAGAGGCAGAGAGAGAGAGAGAGGAGTGCGAGAGAGCACAGAGAGAGCAAGAGAGAGAGAGAGAGGAGTGTGAGAGAGCACAGAGAGAGAGCGAGAGAGATAGCACAGAGAGCAGAGAGCGAGAAAGACGGAGAGAGCGAGAGAACCTTGTTGAAATCAAAAATAACCGAAAAGTCGAGACTATTCTAAGACTAATGTGCTTAAATCAGTAACAGAACGCCAGTTTTATAAGAATTGGCGACCCGGTACATGTACGACATACTTAAAAGTGTTCTTTTTTTAACAAAACTACCGTAGAAAAACATACTTTTTCACAGTTGGATTCA
>NC_136934.1:46822847-46878052 GCF_949987615.1 Pollachius pollachius | reverse complement strand
ATGTAGAGTTTAATGAAGAATCAAATTTGGCTGACGAAAGGAAATGGGCCGTAGTGCTTCATTAGGACACTAGGAACGATTTGTTTTTGAACAGTGTGTTAAAAGGCACGACACGTACCCAGGTCAAACACAAGTCTCTGCCGACGCCACTTCAAACTTCACTCTTGTTCCCTTACTTTATTAATGCAGCCCGTGAGAGAAATAAATGAGAGAGGGGTGGTGGTGGTGGGGGTGGTGGTGGGCTCTCTCCAGCTGTACCACTAATGCACCGGGGTCACAAGCAGCCCAGGGTGTATCTGCAGGCTGCAGTAGGCGTGAGCATGTCAGAATATGGTTGTGTGTGTGTCAAGACAAGAGTGCTCCTAACCTGGTCGAGTGAGTAAGTGAGTGTGTTGCGTTCAAACACAGCACACACACACATGTGCATGAGACACTGCATGCTGCACACACCCACACACAAGCAGACACACATAGAGTCCCACACACACACACGCACACACACGCCTCTGCATCAGCATGTGCGCAGAAGTACATGCGCACGCAAAGACAAACGCATGCACTTGCGTACTTGCGCAAAAGTACACACAAGCACACACACACACACACACACACAGACAGACACACCCTGCCAGTCCTTGGCATTTGTCAAGCCTTCCCGACTTGAACGTGACACTTTAATAATGAGGAGCAGTCTTAAATTATTAGCAATGGGTGTCAGCCCAGATGTTCTCCCCCTGGGTGACGAGGTCACCCAGGGGGGCTCAGCAGGCGAGGAGCGTGTTTTTTTTAAAAGTGCAGTGCCCATTACAACGGACCCGTGCCAAACTACACAGCTGGGGGGGGGGGGGGGGGGGGGGGGGGGGGCATTCGCTGGCCGTTCAAGAGAGGGAGCCGCGAGCCCTCTCTCCCGCTACCCCGTCCCGCTGAAATGATGAGATACTGAAAGCGCCCTGATTCTAGTCCGCCCTTCACTATCTCCTCAAGCCTCTCTCCACGGCTGCCGGGCAGAAAGCCTTCATTTCCCCCCCCCCCCATCATCATTTTGTCGTTCTCATCACACAAAACGAAGGTCTCTGTGTCGTAAGGGTGTCGCGTTTCAAACACACAGCCGTATGGATCAATCGGTCTCGGGTACTTTCCCTCGCGCCGTCATGGTTACGAGGATGCTTCCCGCCTCATCCGAGAATCAAACACACTTTGATGAACCGCAAACCCAAACAAGGACACGGGAGCACGAAATAAAGGCAGCGTTTTGTTTTTTTTTTTCCCGCACCACTCTCGGCTATTGTTGATGCATTGGGTGTGTGTCTCCCACGTCCCACGGGCCGGCCGCGCAGAAAGCAGGACCGCCGGTTCTGCCTCTGAGACCGTAGCACTGGAAACCGGTTCCCTAGCAACAATGCCCTGCTTGTGTTTTGCCTGCTGGGCCCCGGCTCTCTGCGCCGCTACGTCAGTCCTCCCACGCGATCGGAGCGCGGTGAGGCCCCCGCCCCCCCGGCTACGTCTACACCGTCGGCTCCCACCGGGACGCGGGGGTCGTGGCGTCGGTCTATCGCGGGGGGGGGGGGGTTCCTTGTTTTGATGCGGAACCCTAAAGCAGCCGGCGCACTCTGAGTGGAGGGAATGTGTTTTCAAGGGCATAACAACAACCGCGACGGTGGGGGAAACACACAAAACGCATGTCTCGGCAAAACTTCATTTCGGGCACTTTGTGTGTGATTAGTCCACTAAAGCAAGGGGCGGGGTCGGCTTATTTTGATCGGATTTGCCCCGTCGCATCGGAGACCCACTGGACTTGACTTATGTTCAGCGAGCAAACAACAACCACACCGCAATGGTGGAGCGAGCTCCCTGCCGACGTCAGGACCGCAGAGCCGCTCAGCAGCTTCCGCAAGAGACTCACTTGTTCAGAGCTCACCAGGACTCTGCATTGCCACCCCCCTTATCCCCCACACCCCTCTGACACACTTATTGTATGTTGTATGTCCTGGCACTTTGTGTACTCACTTATTGTACGTTGTTAAAAATAGTACTTCATCCATGCATCCTGTAGCGTCTTATCCTAGCTATCTTTGTTGTATACGGGGAATGGGTGAACCTAACAATTGTAAGTGCTTGGCACTTGCTTCTATGAACATCTTACTGTAGCGACAGAGATATACTGTTGTTTCTCCTTCTTCTGACAAATGTACTCATTGTAAGTCGCTTTGGATTAAAGCGCCTGCTAATTTCCCTGAATTTGAATGTGTATCAAGCAAGATTTTCTGCAATGGACTTCTTCTGTGTTGGCCGGCCAGAACAGAACCTGTTCTGACATGTGCTTAAGCGTAACTTTGTGAATGCGATTAAGTGTGAGGGGGACCATTAGCGTTCTCCTCCCAGCAGGGGTGGGGGAGAAGTGGCCATCCATCATGGGATACCAGACAGATGTCCACTAATTCCTGGCTCTCGGCCCGCCACAGATGCCTCTCTAGACACAGGTGTGGACATCAGCCCGGGGTGCATCCGCGATCAGATTACACTCAGAAGGCAGCTTGAAGTCTTTCTTCATTTTCTACCTGTACCGCACCTTCCCGTCCGAGCCCGTAGCTGAAAGAATGTTTGCTCTCGAGCAAAGTCGTTAAAAAACTGTAATGTTGCCATCGTTAAGTATATATCCATGTGGCCATCACAGGAGTGGATATCGTTTCAAAGAATGGATTTCATGTTAATGACCCGAACCAGGTGGTAGTGTGTGCGAGTGTGTGTGTGTGTGTGTGTGTGTGTGTGTGTGTGTGTGTGTGTGTGTGTTTCTTTGAAAGAAAGAGGAAGAGAGGGAAGAGAAAGAGGCTGTGAGAGAGAGAGAGAGAGAGAGAGAGAGAGAGAGAGAAAAAAGGGAGAGAGAGGGAAAGAGAGACAAAATAAAGAAAGGAGAGCATACATGCCCTATGAATCCATACCAGAGACGCCAGGGTTCTTAAATATCCCAGCCACTAATGTATTGGAGTTCCCTAATGTCTTCGAAGTTCCCTCGACAGGAATGGGACGTGCGTGTCACCTTGCTAATGCTAATCTCATTAGCTCACGGACAAACTAATGTGCGTTCCACAGCAAACAAACAACAACATCAGCCTACTTTTTACCAAGGAAGACTATTCAGCGCCGCAGGCTAGCATTAGCGGGCCAGTCGCTTTCTAGCAGGCAAGCAGCATGTCTTTGAGTGCCGTGAGTCGTGTTTGTGAACGCAAGTGTGTTTGTGTACGTGAGTGTGTTTGTGTACGTGAGTGTGATTGTGTACGCAAGTGTGTTTGTGTACGCGAGTATGTTTGTGTATGAGAGAGTTTTTGTGTACATGAGTGTGTTTGTGAGTTTGTTTTTGTGAACGCTTTTAACTTCAAATCTTTATTGATTTAACTTTTGATCATCCAAGTGGGTTACCCCCTGTCAAACGCGGTTAAATCATACAACAGAAAACAGAAGATGGGAAACCAGTCCACAAAATCCTTTCTGATTTCCACGGATCTCCTCTGGGGTCAAATGATGGAAAAACACATTGATGTGTAAATCCATGCACACGGTTTTCTAAATCTGTTTGTTCTACACAGCGAGAGATTCCCCGTGAAGCATTGTGACGTCAAACCCATTCCCGTTTCAGACAGGCATCTATTCTCGTTTGCTGAGGTCTAAGAGAGCTGCAGCATGACATTAAGCAACTCCAAGCGCTGATTTCCAATGGTGTCTGTAAACTCAATCGAGAATATATCAATGTTTCTTGATGAATATTTCACAATTTTGATTGGCATTTGGCATTTTCGACAAAATATTGTTATTTTTTAACTGCTGTTTGGAACAAACCAAATCCGAGGGAACCAATTTAGAAAACCATGTGCACGGATTCCAAATCCCTGCACACCGTTTACAAATCCGTTCGTACTGATATACAAATGCAAAGTAAAGTTTTGATTTGGGCTCGCGTCAGAAACAGTGGAAAGAGGCCAAAGTCCCGTCCTGAGAAGTTCGAGAATTTCTGAAAGTTATGGGGGGAAAGAGGCCCACCAAGTAGGTCTACACACCAGCCTGCCCTCGCAAACTTTGCTCATCTACCCGTCATACATCTAGGTGGACACGCCCACTTGTGATGTCAGAAGAGGCAGAATTTCGAAACGGCTTGTAACGGCTAACATCGCTCACACCTGGTGGTACAATATGCCACCCCTAAGAACAAGGTGGGGAGGAGGCGGGGCGGAGCCTTTTCCAAACACGTGGGCGCCCTCGCCGACGCACATACCTTGGCAGGCGGGCATGACGCCGCTCCAGGTGCCGTTGCTGGTGCACGCCCTGGTGACCGAAGGGCCGCCGCCCACCATCACGTGACCCGGCTGGCACGCGAACGTCACGTTGTGGCCCACGGTGATGTCGTCGCCGAGGCGCAGCCCATTGGCCGGGACGCCCGGCTCGCCGCAGGTGATCACTGGCGGGATGGAGAGAGAGAGAGAGAGAGAGAGAGAGAGAAGGGAGGGGGTGAAGTTTAGCGTGGGGATGAAGGATGCTGCAGCGCCAGTGTGCATGAGGTCGTCATGGAAACAGAAGGTACACAAGCTGAGGGGCGGGGGGGGGGGGGCGATGAGGAGGGCACCGCGGTTATGTAAACTGCGGTGTACATAACCGCAGTTTACGGCGTTGTCAATGGCAATTTACATAGAGTAACGGGGCCCCTTAAACGCTGTTATTGGGGTGATTTGGCTTCTCGTCCGCTTTCCTGCTTATCAACATCAGCCGAGTCAGGGCTTTTATTTAAAGCCTTGATCATTGAATATGTGGTGCATTCTGCGGTCCAACTATGGTACTTTTCTTGACAACAACTGTCTATAAAGACATTAAGGTCCATTTGGCTGGAAATAGACCGCCAACGCACAAAAACAAGCATGCACGTAAATCACACACAGACACACACAGACACACACACACACACACACCGAACAAACAAACAAACACACTCCAGTTGACTGTGTATTTAAGAATCGTCTCTTTGTGTGACTCACTATTCTCTACGCCGCTAAAAGCCGCCGGTCAACAGGGCAACGCCCGGTAAATGCATGCAAATGTTTCCTCATGTTTTGAAATCACACACTTCCCCAGAGCCGTTGAATAAGATCACAATGTTCCCTATAAGAGGTATTATTACGGGGGCATTTGAGCGGCGGAGAATCTGAGCCATCTGGGGAAGCACCGGCCCTTCTTGATATGTGAACACTTGGGGATGCTGAATTATGATAGCGCTCCAAGCATGGCACAGACGGACCGTCTTATGGAGTGCATGTGCGTGTTTGTGTGTGCGTACACTGTGATAATGTGCCTGTGTGTGTCTGTGAGTGTGTGCACGGTGAATATGTGCCTGTGTGTGCGTATTAGTGTGTGGGTGTGTGCGTAGGTACACCGTGATAATGTGCCTGTGTGTGTGTGTGTGTGCTTGTGTGTATGTTTGTATGTGTGTTTGTGTGTGTTTGTGTCTGTGCGCCTCCGCGCTTGTGTGTGCGTATATGTGTGTCTGTGCTTGAATCTGCTTGCGTGTGCGTCCATGTGCATGTGTGTGAGTGTGTGCGCTTCTGGACGTCTTGGAAGTTCCTTTTGACTGGTGAGCCCATGCGTCACAGCCAAACACATTAGAGTGAATTAAGCATGACCCTGTGCACCAGGAACAGCAGCTGCATCCATAAAAGAGGCCTAATGAAATTTTCAATTGATATCAAGTAAAAAATAAAAAAAAAAATAAACTCAAAGGAATGAAAGCAAAAGGAGGAACTCAAGGAGCCGAAAGAAGCCCACCGGGGGCAGAGCATGGTCGTGCGAGGGGAGAGTTATTCCGGCACAGTGTCATAACCGTTAACCTTCCAGCTGAACAAAGAGTGAAAGCCGCTGCCTTGCCGAAGAGCGGAGCGACCTCGGTGCGGAGGGGAGAGACGTTGCGGTCTAATTGGACGATACGCAACGAGGCTCTCTGGCGCTGCTATGCTCCGGCGTCAGGACAACCTGAAATAGGTGATGCTAATCTCTCCAACAGCCCCAGGCGCTCCCCTTCTGTCTGAGAAATCCCCCAACAACAGAATCGCCCGAACTGCTGAAACAAGCAGATGCTATCGGATTAGCATGAATAGAGAGTGAAGAATGGAAGAAGATCCATGGTGGGAGAAAACTGAACGTCTTCTCCACGCTGGGGTTACATGCTGCCCGCTGGAACGTACACGTACGGCTCATTAGCTCATTAGCCGTTGGCTAGCATCCCTACTCCCTCACCAGCTTCTGCAAAAGACTCAAGACTCACTTGTTCAGAGTTCACCTAGATGCTGCATAGCCTCCCCCCCTTACCACCAAACCCATCTAACGCACTTAGTGTATGTTGCACATCCTTGGACTTAAAAATAGAACTTAGCATCGTGTAGCATCTTATTCTAGCTATCTTTGTTGTATACAGGGAATGGCTTAACATAGCAATTGCTAGGGCTGGCACACAGATACCCATTGGCCGACACAACCAGGAGTCGATGGTATTAAGATTCAGGGTGTTATGTTGTCGACTCGGTGAACGCAATTGAAATATATCCAAATATTCACACAGTGACATATTTTAAGACAGGAGTAGTAGAGGCATCTAATGCCAGGAATCAAGCCCAGAGCACAGGGATCTCTGTTGTTATTCACAGACAGCTCCCCCAACCGAGCTGGGACAGATGCTGAATAAGGTTTTGATTTGGGCTTGAGTATGTAACCATGGAAAAGTGCCGAAGTCCTCTCCTGAGAAGTTCAGACTTTCTGAGAGTTACGAGGGAAAAAGGCCAATGTTGAACAGGCGAGGTGATGCGGCTATGCAGTGACCTGTAGAGCCTACTGCCCACAAGGTGGGTGGGTGGGCTTGGTAAATTTGTTCAGGCCTTCTACCGGGTCTCAAGATCAAGGTGAACCTGACATGGCTCATTAACTCCGTAAGTAGGGCATCAACCGCGACCGGCCATTAACGTCCGTCTACCGCTGGGTTAACGTTTTTAACGGCTGTAACGTTCGACTTTCAACTCTCAAACTATTTTACTTTTATTCAGAGTGGCCCGGCATTTGGGGAAGCAAGGAAGCAAGTTGATGGATGTGTATTTCTGTATCGTTTTTTTTGCATCTATCATCAATATTATACGACCCAATATAAGTAATTATCTCACTAGTCCAGTTGATAAGGCAAAAACTCTGAATCATGTTAGGAGCACATTAGCTGTGGTTAGCTAGTACTAGAACCTGTTTATTTGGAGCTGAAATTGTTGCGAGTTCTACTTTGACTGTTTTTGCTGTTTTTACACTAATCTCCAAAATTAAAACTATGAATAACATTGCTAAGCTTGTCTTTCTGATCCCTATGGCTACTCTGCACTCAGTTGTGAAGCACTATTTTTGCTAGGTAGCTAATCCAGTTTTGATTGGATTTTGTACATTTTGCACATGGCCTTTATTTAATAAGGTCCCATTGAGATCAGAGAACTGTTTGACAAGGGAACCAGGTAACTTTGGATTTAAGTGCCGGCCAAATGAATAACTGTCTGTGAAAATCTCCAAAAATGTCCTGAATTCATTCTTGGAGGCATTGCGTACCTCCCTATGAATAAATACATTTTTGGCCTCAAAATGTGTGCGTTACTTTGATCCAGCCGTCTGTGTGATCGATAACCTGTGAACTGTGAAAATGATTGCCCGGCTAATGGATGCATAATGAGGGCACCTCGCCTTCCCAAAGAGCCCGCGTCCACGGACGGGAGCAAACGCACACACACACACACACACACACACACCTGCAAATATGAATGCACGCAGGCACACACACAGACACACACACACACAAACGCGCACACACACAAGCACACCTGCAAACATGCATGCATGCAGGCATGCATGCACACAGACATACAAATGTGCATACACGTGCACACAAAAATGCACGCAAGCACACACACACACACACACACACAGCCGGTGTGTGTGTGAGAGATAGCCTGTGTGTGTGTGTGTTTGATGATATGCTTGATGCTGTTGGATACACCGCGCCAGAATATTTAGTGACAAAAAACCTACAGAAAAAGGAAACACATGCTTGCTCCCTGCTCATCTGATCACCAGTTCACAGCGATCCTCTCATCCCTCGCTCCCCCTGTCTCCCTCATCCTTTCACATTTTCTACTGAGTCACCCCAGACCCCCCCCCCCCCCCCTGTGCCGTATCACTTCAAACACTCACTCATCTCAATTCTTGGTGCAAAGAAAGAAAGGAGAGAGAGAGAGAGAGAGAGCGACAGAGAGAGAGAGAGAGAGAGAGAGAGAGAGAGAGAGAGAGAGAGAGAGAGAGAGCCACAGAGCAAGAAAGAGAGACGGTGAGAGTGGGTAAGGAGGAGAGATAGAGCAAGAGAGAGAAAATATGGTAATTCTTGCAAACAGGCAATAAACAATGGATGCTTTTGGTTCATAGTTATCCTGGGGTAAATTAAATATAGATTGGCAGCCTGGTTGGATAACTGCTGGGCTCATTTCCTGAGATCACGACAACAAAAAACAGAGGAAAGGGAAACCGAGAAAGAAGAGCGACTGCAAAACGTGTGACCGGCTTGGGGTTGAGCTTGGGTACACAGAACTCTGTCACCCCTCCTTGACAATGGTGTATATATCATATCTGACGTCTGGCGGATAGGGAGCGGGACGGGGTGAGATTGATGTACCCCTTTTGGGAACGTATTCATTGGTTCCGTCGTTGATAACTCGGACCATCTGCTACCCGTGCGGCGGCAGGAAGTGGTTTCCTCTTCGGGTTCCGATCGGGCTAATTTACTTTGGCGAATCGGTGCGAAAGAGCCGGCGACAAAAACACAGGATGGAGTGTTTGCGGGAGGGCGGTGCGGCGGGACATATACAACGCAGCCGGGTGTGTTGCGTACCACATGCTATCGGACACTCGCACGCACACACAGACATACACACGTAGCCGAGTGTGGTGTACCACATAGCATCGGACACCCGCACTCACACACACACAAACACACGCAGCCGATTGTGGTGTACCACATGCTATCGGACACACACGTACACACACACACACACACACACACACACAGACAGACACGCATCCGATTGTGGTGTACCACATGCTATCGGACACTCGCACGCACACACAGACATACACACGTAGCCGAGTGTGGTGTACCACCTGCTATCGGACACACACACACACACACACACACACACACACACACAGACAGACACGCAGCCGATTGTGGTCTACCACATGCTATCGGACACACACGTACACACACACACACACACACAGACACGCAGCTGATTGTGGTGTACCACATGCTATTGGACACGCGCACTCACACACATTTACACATGCACACACACATACGCACACACACACACACACACACACATCCTCCTTTGAATGAGGTGACATCCCAGAGCGTCCTTCCCGCCAGACGGAACAAGAGCAACACATGCTGCATCGGATGCCATTAGTCAAGCGTCACAGTGTCAGTGTTTCAACATGGCTTTGTGCGCTATGGATTTCAGAAAAAGACTGTTCGAATCCCGACCCCCTTTCACCCATACCAGCGTTACACGGTGAGCTGGCATCGTCAGGTGTACTCGGATTAGTCCACTGCCACCATTCCTCATCATTCATGCAGGTGTGTGTGTGTGTGTGTGTGTGTGTGTGTGTGTGTGTGTGTGTGTGTGTGTGTGTGTGTGTGTGTGTGCCAACCCCCTGACACGGTGCATTGAAGGATGCGTGGTCTGAGCTTAGTAGTGGTCCAGTTGTGTTCTTTCCCTTCCCCCACCACCTTCTCTTGTTCCCCTCACCACTCTCGGTGTGTGTGGACATGTGTGTGAGCGTGTTTTTGTAGGTGTGCGCTATTGTGTGTGTGTGTGTGTGTGTGTGTGTGTTTCTGTACATGTGTGCGCACGTGTCTGTGCATGTGTCTGTCTGTTTCTGCTGTGTGTGTGTGTATATGTGCGTGTGTCTGTGTGTCCGTGTGCGTCCGTCCGTGTGCATACTTACGCGTGCAGTTCGGGGCGGCGCCTGACCAGGTGCCGTTGGCCAGACACTGGCGCGTGGGCCAGCCGGTCAGGGAGTAGCCCTCCATGCAGGAATAGACCACCGAGTGGGAGAAGGTGGTGCCGTCGACGAGGCCCACTCGGCCATGGGACGGGGTGCCTGGGTTACCACACTGCACCGCTGGGGGGGGGGGGGGGGGGGGAGGATAGAGGAGAAGTATAGGGTAGGAGGAGAAGGGTAGAGAAGGAGGGTATAAGGTAAGAGGAGGATAGAGGATAAGAGAGGAAGAGGAGGGGGGGATAGAGGAGGAGGGAGGAGGAAGAGAATAGAGTAGGAGGAAAGAAGAGGAGGAGGAGGATAGAGGAGAAGTATAGAGCAGGAGGAGGAGTGTAGAGAAGGAGGGTATGGAGGAGGAGGAGGGTAGAGGAGGAAGAGGAAAGATTGAAGAGCAGAAAGAGGAAGAGGAGGAGAACAGAGGGAGGAGGATAGAAGAAGAGATGGATAGAGGAGGAGTAGGAGGAAGAGGAGGATGATAGAAGAAGAAGAGATGGATAGAGGAGGAGGAGGAGGAAGAGGAGAACAGACGGAGGATAGAGGAAGAGATGGATAGAGGAGGAGGAGGAGGAGGAAGAGGAGGAGAACAGACGGAGGATAGAAGAAGAAGAGATGGATAGAGGAGGAGGAGGAAGATGAGGAGAACAGAGGGAGGAGGATAGAAGCAGAAGAGATGGATAGAGGAGGAGGAGGAGGAGGAAGAGGAGGAGAACGGGGGGAGGGGGGGGAAGGAGTGGGAGGAAAGACGAGGTGAAGGTCAGAGGTGTAAAAAAGTAATGGATTCTATTTTCCATATCAGTGATTCATAGCGTGATGCTTGGGGGAACACGAGGGGATGAGAGGTGACTGGTACGGGGGGGGGGGGGGGGTGTGTGCTTATGAACGTAACACATATATTTAAAAAAAAAGAGTAGATGACATCTGGAAATACATCGCGTGCACATTTTGACATCCCATTCCGATAAATAAGTGGACAAGATGGTTGACGGTTAAACGGCTGGGCACGTTGGAGCGGGCGGAGCCGTTGATTGGGCGGTTGGTGGGCGGCCCATCAGCGTTGTCGTCACATCTCGGGGTTTAATTAGGACAAGCGTGAGGAGCGAGGCGTGGGGAGATAGCATTACCAACCGCTGATCAACCACCCGCAGCCTATCGGCTCATCTCCCACACCCGTCATGGATCCACGTGTGATAACAGCCACATCAGTCTGAGTCCGTTTCAGATTGAGATTCGGCAAGATCATTGATATCATGATTATTAGAAATACAGCTAATTGGATGTGCGTGTGTGTGTAGGTGTGTTTTCCTGTGCGTCTGTGTGTGTTTTCCTGGGTGTGAGTGACTGACTGGGTGTGTGGGCTTGCGTACGTGTGTGTGCCTGCCTGCATGTGTGTGCCTGCTTGCGTGTGTGTGCCTGCTTGTGTGTGTGTGCCTGCTTGCGTGTGTGTGTGTGTCTGCTTGCGTGTGTGTGTGTCTGCTTGCGTGTGTGCATCTGCATGCGTTTGTGTGTGTTTTTGCATGTCTACGTGCGTGTTTGCGTTTGTGTGCGTGCGCATGTGTGAACGGATGTGCGTGTGTATTGGTATTCCAAGTTAATGGGATCAAACACAGAATGCTGACACACAATCGCTGGCCACCACTTATGACTGGGGGGTGTCTTGCCGTGTAATTCTCAGCATTACGCATGATGACGGCGTTTCTGTCAAGCCAGCACTGTTTACCGAATTTATTCACAGTTACACACTCTGGGGACGGAGAGAATAACAACATTTTGCTGATGGAAGACAGAATCACAGCTTCGTGGCACCGGCTGTAGCAATAGGTTTTTCCGGATTATTTCGAACAACAGAATCATTTCTCTGCGTCCTTCCTGAGGGGAGGAAAAGCACATGTGTTGTTTCTAATCTTTTCCTTCCGCCCGGGAACATGTTTCATTACCAGACGGTTTCGGCCTCTCGGTCAACTAATTGTCCGGAGAAAATGTGAGAGAGTGATTTCCGCAGGAGACGGACGAGTTCTGCACACGGGGGTAGTTCAACGCCGCCGGGCACCGGGAAGAAACAAGTGCACAGCCACACACACAAACACAGGTCTACATACACATGCATGCAAGCATGCACACACACACACAGACACATCCATAAACACACACCAAAACATCTACACAAACAGATTCAGACACATACACGCAAACACACACAAACGTCTACACACATGCATTCACACTCACACTACACACAAACTACACGCATGCATTCACATACAAACACCCCCACATAAACATCTACACACAAGCATGAACATTGCATGAACACACCATGCTTGCCGTCGCAACTGCATCACAAAGTAGCGGGCTGTGTGCACCATTCAAAACTCGTTGAATTCCATCCTTCTTTCGACAAACAAATGCAAGTGCCGCGATAAATAAGCAACAAGGTGTTGGCGGCCACACGGGGCTCTGGGTGTGAGTGTTTTCCAGGGCCTTGGAACAGATGGGTGGGCTTTATTGGGGGATAGGCCTCTAGATCACAGAGAGTGACAGCCAGGGATACTCAGTCAGGCTCCAGTGGATTCCACAGGACCCTCCACTCATAGGACTCTGGGGAAGAGAGCTGAAAGTATTTTTAAACTCCGTACTTCAAGGAAAGTAAAGGAGCGTCTGTGATTGTTTGAGGAAGAGTGGGAGAAGGAGAGAAAGAGATAGAGCGCGCAAAGGAGGGGGGGAGAGAGATAGTGAGCAAAACTATTTGCGAGAGAGTAAGAGATAGCGTGCGTGCGTGCGTGCGGGCGGGCGTGAGAGAGAGAGAGAGAGAGAGAGATGCATACACACAGCCAACTGCAAAGAGGGAAAAGTGGGCAAGTGACACTCAACACAGACAATAATGGACGGAAGGAAGATAGAGGAAAAGAAGACCATTAATGGGACAAACGAGATACCGCCATGAGGGAGCTAAGAAAGATAACTAGTAAGAGAGGAGAACAACTAGTAAGAGAGAGAGAGAGGAGCAGTAGAGAGAGCGAAGGAGGGGGAGAGAGAGAGGAGAGCAGTAGAGAGTGAAGGAGGGGGAGAGAGAGAGAGAGAGCAATAGATAGCAAGCGCGAGAGTGAGTGAGTGAGAGCGAGAGAGAAATATGCGTACGGACAGCCAAATACAAAGGGGGAGAAAGTGGGAAAGTGGATGACACTCAATACAGGCAATAATTAATGGAGGGAAGATGGAGGAAAAGAAGAACATTAATGGGACGAACGAGATACCGCCAAAAGGGAGCTAAGAAAGAAAACGAGAGAGAGAGAGAGAGAGAGAGAGAGAGAGAGACACAGACAGACAGACAGACAGACAGACAGACAGACAGACAGACAGACAGAGTAAGAAAGAGAGTAAGAGAGACAGAGAGAATGAAAGAGAGACACACCTCCACACACAGAAGGATCAGGCCAGGCGCAGCCGAGCGTGCTGAACAGTGTCAGGGAGACGGAGAGGTAAAGGAAGTGTGATGGAATGATTTCAGAGGGAGGGCGCGGGCCGAATAAAAGGTGAGAACGGCGATGGAGGGAGATAAAGAAAGGTGTGCGTGATAGAGCGGGCCGCCGTCGTCGTTCCGAGCGTTTAGTACATCGGCCAGTAAAATATAAATGGCTCTGGCGGGCCGCCCGGACGCGAGTCAGCAGGCAGACGAGGTCACACTTTTTGCCTGAATGTCCCGGTTTGTCCCCGTGGGGTCTTCGCACCGGGCCCCGCCCACAATGAACCCTGAAAAGGTGCTCTGAATCGTTTATCACACGCCCAAGAAGTAGCTTGGCGCTGGTTTGGCTGCAGTTGAACGCTTCTTTAATTCCCCTGTTACATTGGAGTCATGTGTTGGCAGAGTGTACACCGGGCCCCTGCCAAGATCTTATCTCCATCTGGTGCATTATGGGGGGGGGGGGGGGGGGTTGTGTGTGTGTATGTGTGTGTGCCCTAGTTTGCGTGTGTGTCAGTGCCCAATTGTGTGTGCCTCAGTGTGTGTATATGTGTGTGTGCCCCAGTGTGTGTGTGCCTCAGTGTGTGTGTATATGTGTGTGTGTGTTCCCCAGTGTGTGTGTGTGTGTCAGTGCCCAATTGTGTAGACGTTTGTTGGGGTGGTATGCATGCGGTAGACGTATGTGTGTGTGTATGCATGCATCCGTGTGTAGATGTGTGTTTTTATGCATAAAATTGCAAGTGCGTAATCTGTTGGGATGTGTTTTTGTGAGTTTGAAACCTGAATCGCTCATATAGATGTAAAGGAGGCTGGTCTATTGTGTACACATGGAAGTATGAAAGGATGGGTGGAAGGGTGATGGATAGATAGATGAAATGACGGATGGCTGCATGATGGATGGCTGAATAATAGATGGCTAAATGATGGACCGATGCATTTGTTTTAAAATATATACATAGACTAACTTTATTTTAGTAGGAGAGCCTCTTCAGCCTCCTCAGCCTTTTCTAAATATATTTCACAAAAGTTTCCGAGCCAACGGAAAACAGCACAGCAGGTCACATGCAGCTTCGACAGACAAACACTTCACAGTCAAACGCACATTTTGGGAGAGCACAACAATTACATTTACACCTAGGGCACTTAGCAGATGCTTTTATCCAAAGAGACTTACAACCA
The DNA here is from genome assembly GCF_949987615.1 of Pollachius pollachius. NCBI lineage: Eukaryota > Metazoa > Chordata > Actinopteri > Gadiformes > Gadidae > Pollachius > Pollachius pollachius. Next base: position 46,863,303 of record NC_136934.1, on the reverse strand, counting down.
TTCATACACACATTCATACGGAGTCAACCATGCAAGGCGACAGCCAGCTTGTCGGGTGTAATTAGGAATCTTGCCCAGGGACACCTCGAGCAGCACTCAGCCAGGAGGAGCCGGGGATCGAACTCGCAACCTTCCGGCTACAAGTCAACCCGCTCTGCCTCCTGAGCCACATGCCGCCCCTAGGACGAATGAATGAATGATAAAGGCAAGATTGTAAAGCGCTTAGAGTGCCCGATAGTTAGAACAGTGCTGTATAAATGCAATCCGTTTACCATTTGCACCTCGAGCAGCACTATAGAGGAGGAGGCGGAGGAGGAGGAGGAGGAGGAGGAGGAGGAGGCGGGGATCAAACCAGCGACCTTCCGGTTACAAGTCAACCCGCTCTACCACCTGAACTCAAACAACCCTTGCCGAGTTCACGTAGCGCAGGCGCGTGTTCCTTACGTTTGCAGAAGGGCTGGCGGCCGGACCACGTGCCGTTTGGGAAGCAGATCCGCTCGGCCGAGCCATACAGCGTGTGGCCTGCCGTGCACGTGAAGCGCACCTTGCTGCGCACGTTGAAGTTGCCCGCCTCCCTGGAGGAGTGGGCCGGCGTGCCGGGGTCCCCGCAGGCCCCGCCCGTGTTGCCTAGGGCGACCAAACAAACACAGTGAGAAGGGCGGGACACGGAAAAGGAACGAGGTGGGAGAGAACGGGAGAAGGGGGGGGAGACAAGATGGGAGTGTGTTCTCCATCCATGCAGCGGTGCATTACACCGCCCTCTGCACAGAAGGTCGATTCAGGATGAGAGAGAGAGAGAGAGAGAGAGAACTTAAACTTTTATGACAATGCGCTAGTGAACAGTTGTCTTCAGGCCGCCTGGAGGGCCCATACACTGCCCTGACAGTAAAGAACATCCTCCATCTGGGGAAATGGAGCTGTATGTGTGTGTCTTTCTGTGTGTATGTGTGTTCTTATTTTTTGTAATGATGTCTTTGTTTCTTTGTATCCATTGGGGAAGTAGAGCTCAAAGTTTTGCCCAGGCTTGTAACGGCGCCAAAGCGGAGCACCACAGCATGCGGCAAATAAATAAATCACTAAGACAATTAGAAAAAATACTACCTTCAGAGCGCATAGGGACAAAAGAAAAGATTACCTATTACACTCTCGGTAACAATCGAGTATTTATTAATTTATTCATTGTTTCCATCAGTTAAGCTCTACCGTGCCATCTTTGTTCACTGACTCGACAGCAGATGAAGTGTTTGGTAGATTGCATGTGTGCGCGTATGTGTGTGTGTGTGCATGTATGTGTGTGCGTGTGTATGTGTAAATATGTGCTTGTGTCTTCGTGGTGCAGGCGCTTCTCCTCCTGTGAGGGATATGAACTTAGCTGGTGTCAAGGCGTTCCCGAGCTTAGGCGCAGTAGATCATAACTGTTGCCTTGGTCCCCTTTATGTGTGTGTGTGTGTGTGTGTGTGTGTGTGTGGGTGGCTGCATCAACCATATTCTATGAGTCAGTATGGATGTGTCTACACAGGACATTTTGTTGTTTGTGCGAGAAACAATGTACGAATGGTTGTGTGTGTGTGCGTTCATGAGTGTATGCGTGCGCATTTGCATACGCCTTCACTCAGCAAGAACACAGTTCAGATCCACAGTTCATAGTTGGTGAACCACCGGCGATGTCTGTTTGAGCGGAATTGAGTGAATTGACTGTAGGATTGCTGGGTGGAGTGTGCAGGTCCATTTGTGTGTGTGTGTATGTGTGAGTGTGTGTACGTGTACGTGTGCATGTGTACGTGTGTGTGTGGGTGTTTGTGTGTGTATGTGTGTGTGTGTGCATGTAGGCATGTGTGTGTGTGTGTGTGTACGTGTGTTCCTGCGCATGCATGCGTGTGTTCGCATGCACGTGTGTGTGTATGTGCATGCAGGCATGTGTGTGTGTGTATGTGTATAAGTATGTACGCGTGTGTGTGTGTTTGTGTGTGTGTGTGTGTGTGTGTGTGCACGTACCTCACTGTTGCCCCACAGCACTTCATTAAGGTGAGTCAGCTCTGCTTGTCTCACTGCCGTAAAAAAAAACTATAATCTGGCTAATTGGGCCGGCCGTGGATTTGGTGCGAATGTGAATTAAAAGCTCGCTGGAGGACCGCCGCAACCGCACAAACTAAATAACAAGGCTCCAGATCGGTCACGCTACACAAAAGATGCACAGCTCCAATGCCGCGGCTGCCTAATGCCCTGCCACACACATTAATTAATAGGGAAAGCAAGGAACGACATGCAAGCGAAATGAGACAACCTTCACCAACGCGCTCGGACACCCAATGCTGCCAAGGTACACATGCACACACGCACGTGCACGCACACAAACAGAGACAGGCACACAGAGGCAGGCACACACACACCCACACACAGGCACACACACACACACACAGGCACAAGCACACACACATCCCCTTGACTGCCAACAAAGGAGGACTCTGAATAGATGAAATTGGTAGAAAAGGAGAAGAAAATGCATTAAACAGTTATTAATGCAATGAAATCTATGTGAGAGCCATCCATGCCTGCCGTTTTATTTTCCTTGTCAGTCGGCTTAACCGATGCAAAGGAACTGCAAATGCAGTTTTCATGCCTATAATTATTGTTATGATCTTGACATTTCTGTGTCGTTGATGAAGCTTTGTTCCACTGTGACTTATTGGTTACTGAATTGATGTATCGTTTCTGTACACAAATAAGGCTCGACAAATGCAAATGTATTCAGAATGTAATAAGACCGCAGGGGATTGTCGGCCAGCGGTGCTCGTGGGCTGTACGAAGGTGGTGACACTTAATATCATGATAATAATTATTGTATTATTACCATCCTGCTGCATTGTGAGCTCTGCCCTCATCATCACTTCAGAACTCCAACCCACAACCCTCTCTAATGCACCGCGTCTTTTTAATAAAGCCGAAAAATGTATCACGTCCTCCGGGTGCTCATGGTAATGCCGTCTTTCTATAATTCATGCCACCTCTGCTGTCGGCTGCAGTCCATTCCCATTAGTAAACGCACAGACAATGTAGTATTTAAAAACTCTGTTACTGTGAGAGACTTTATGGACTCTCTCCTAAACCCCCAACCCCCGACTCAACGTGGGAGCGCTCCGATGATTTGTTGGTTCAATTTCACAATCTAATGTACCCGTTTACTTTTACTCCTTTGAAATAGTGGAACCTTCTACAGTTTATTCTGCGGCTAATGCCTCTGGGGACGCTGTGGCGGTTCGCACAACGTGACGTACGCCCGCGGTTGTATTCGTCACGCGGGATTTTCCGACGATGGGAAAGCCGTGACCCAAACCCAACCGCTGCGATCCCGGCGCGATTTCACCTGAATGGAAGGAAGGAACGATGGGCATCGACGAAGGAAGACTCCACATCGCGTCCGCAGACAAACCACGGGGGCGTGGACGCCGTTTGATAACGGCGACAGATGCACGGTGGGAGAATCATTCGGCCGGTGATAATTGGCCGGGCGTAATGGTTAACGTCGACAGCTGCTGGGGTCAGCGCATGAAACGTCTGTGAGTCAGACCGGGGAAGTTTTCAATCCGTGACGGACATCACGGGTGTCGCAGGCTCCTGCCATTTGCATCCAACTCCATCGCGGCATTTAACGTCCATAACTGTTTCAGGTCATGGACGCAGCCCATATTGTGTGTTACAAATCCATTTATTTTACCCCATGAGAGACACGTTGGCGGCCCATACGCGTCGAGGGAGAGCATTCTAGATTGTATAATAGAGCGCTAGACAAGATGACCGATGAGTGAATGAAGATTCACTCAAAGAGGTGATTTTTCTCAATGGCTTTATCACAATGACTGCTTCGGCTTCGGCTTCTCTACTGAATAGGTTGAAATAAACAAGTCTTTGAAAATCGTTCCAACAAATTTGTTTGGAGTTCAGTTCGCTAATCGAAAAAAATAAGCCATCAGACTCTATTGAAACATTACTGCTGGTCTGAAAACCTGACAACACTTTTGTTACATTAAAGGTTGAATGAATCAGACAAAGCAATCTCTACGCAGTTCCGGCACTTGCATACAAATGTGCGGTCAATTGCGTTAAACTCCCCTTTATAAACAACCACTTTGACAATCAAACTTTTAAAAAGCCTCATTCGACGAGAGAAAGCACTTGGATACTGTTGGATACCCAATTTCAAGGAATTTCTGACGCAGGTTAATGTCACACCGCACTCAAAACGCACACATCCTTTCTCTCTGGCCCCGGAAGATAAGACCCAAAAAGGGCTTGACAGCCTGCGACGGGAATCAAACCAATCAGCGAGCGCCTTTGTTGTGTGTGAGGAGAACGCTGCGTCTTCATCTGCCGCTGTGTCTGAGGTAATAATGCCTCGCCGCTCGATTGACCGCTTCTTCCCATGGGAGATGTAATTAGTCGTTGCGGGGCTGCGAGACGCAACATGTGAAGCCTATCCATCACTCCCCCACCCCCACCACGGTATCAAAGAAAGGATAATGGCCGCCGCCGCCGCCGCAACGGTTAACGGAGGAGGCGTATGATGAGGGGTATCTGGCACCGGTCCGACGTCGCACCAGAAATTAGCGCTCATTAGCCAAACCGTGGCGCGTCCAACGAGACCCTGGGGTACTTCCGCTAAACATTTCGGATTGTTCCATCTATTCTTACTGAATGACGCTCGTTAGCGTAGGGTAAATAGGTGGTGGTAGTTCATGAGAGAAAGGGAATAAGAGTGGGTGAGTGACACACAGTCAGAGAGACAGAGACAGAGAAAGTATGTGCGTGTGCACGCGCAAGAGAGAGAGAGAAATTGTTTATGTGTCTGCTTGTGAACGTTCAAAAGAGAGAGTAGAGAGTGTGTGTGTGTGCGAGTGAACATGCAAGAGAGAGTGTGCACAGTTGTGTGCATAAATGCCTGTGTGTGTGTGTGTGTGTGTGTGTGTCTGTCCGGTGTGTCTGTGTGTGTGTGCTAGTGTGCGTGTGCCTGTGTGTGTGTGCGTGTGCGAGTGCTTGTGTGTGTTTGTGACCGCGTGTGCATGTGTCTGTGTAAGACTGTTCCATGTGTGTGTGTGTGCATGCCTGTGTCTGCCTGTGTGTGTGTGTGTATGTGTGTGTGTGTGCGTGCGTTCACCTGAGCAGTGGGGCAGAGCCGCGCTCCAGTGCCCGTTGAGCTGACAGGTGAGGGAGGCGTCGCCCAGGAGCTGGCGCTCGCCCACGCATGAGTAGTGCACGGTGGAGCCCGCTGTGAACTTCTCCCCCACCATGACACCCTGGGGTGGGGCGCCAGGGTGGCCACAGTCCACCTCTGAATGACAAGAGAGAGAGAGAGAGAGAGAGAGAGAGAGAGAGAGAGAGAGAGAGAGAGAGAGAGAGAGAGAGAGAGAGAGAGAGAGAGAGAGAGAGAGAGAGAGAGAGAGAAAGTGAGACAGAGAGGCTTGAGTTAGTTTTGCCTGGTTCCAGCCCGGGCCTCTTTTGACAAATGGCCTGTGATTCAGGGTCTGGCATTGGATGGTTGAGTGCTACTCTGCTCAGCATGAATTCACACCGACCCATTAAAAGTATCGTAGGCCTGGACATACAGTATGCTGACAGAATCCATGTGGAGTGCAACAATTAGCACTTAGCCATTAACTGCTTCTTTACGCCAATGGATTCTGCTGTTGAAGCCGTTTCGAGGAAAAATGGCCAGAAATATCGGCTCAAAACTCGACCACAGAGAGCAATGTCGCTTGCGAAATCTTTTTCTGCTTGCTGATTGTTTTAGTTGGAAACAACCCCGCCCACTCTCCGAAAACGGCTCAGACGTAGATATCCTTCAGGCTGAATGATGAAACGAAACGGAGGATGATTAAAGGTTAGCCTACGACACATTGAACTGCCAAGCTCCTCGCGGATTTGCGTCGTGGGGATGAAAAAAGGGACTGAAAGGTGCACAGTACACTTATGTACACTAACTGACACACCAGCTTTCCCTTAATTGCAAACCGTACATGACAGGCAGGACAAACGATTGGCACGTACGCTCTCTGCCCTCTAACAAGCCCCACCAGAGTCTTTTCTAGGTCTGCACATTTGCCTTCAGCGCTCAACAAATAGAACAGTGCAGTGCCGTTTCAATGCCAGGCCGTGTCAAGTACGCTTCAAAAACACTAAGTGCAAGGAGGCAGTATATGTCTGTAATCACCAGGCAGATCGACAAACCACACGGTACGCATCCACCCCTCTCGCATTGCGAGCTGGGAAATACAATCCGCTAATATACAATCCGCTCCCACACACCTCTCCCATATAAAGTGTGGAGCTCTGGCATAATGTTAGCGCAGAAGATAGGAGGAAGCGTCCTCATTATTGACATGGATGGAAACATGGAGGAGAGCTTGTTACCACCCCGAGTGATGAAAACCTGATTTGCTGTTGCTTCAATTTGTACTAGTGTAGTCTACGAAGGCTTAGCGATAACTAAGGGCGTATTCACACCAGGAAAGTCCTTAGCTCGATCTCTTTAGTCCGGACCAAAACGCAATGTTTAATTTTTTGGTTTGGTGCGGTTCCTTTTCACATTGCAATTTTTCGCAACAGTCCGAGAACTTGTCAACAACGCGCATATATGTGCATATATAGTTCAATCATTGGACAAGACGGTCAGGGGCGGGGTAACGCGGGGTAATGCATTAAGAAAAGTAAACAAAGAAAACAAAGTCAACAAACTATGGAGATTATAGAGATTCAGCGTGCTGCCCTCGTTGTGCTTATACCGGTTTCATAAAGTTACAAACATTTGCAGTACTTTTGGAGCATCAGAGCCGTTTGGCACGTCGATTTTATGACGTTATGCTATCCGCGGACCGCCCGAAAGCCGTCTCCCCCATCCTTGTACTGAATGTATTAAATGCATCCGAATTATTATGTGATCTCCAACATACTTTATATGTTGGAGTCTTCCCAAATATCCAAAAGACATTTCGTCTCCTCTTCGCTCCATGTTGATCCACGGCACATTTTTAACGGGTCTGATAACGTGATGCCGGTCTGACAACGTGATCTTTGAATTTACCGCGCTAATCAAACGATATAAATAAACAAGCAGAAGTGGGAGTCTGTTGCGTCCAATAAGGCATATTATTTTTAGAACTGGGTCGGACCGAGCGCGATCATTTCACATCTCAAGCGAGCCGCACCAGGGTTCGTTTGGAGGCGAACCGAGACCACCTCTCCGGCTGGGTCTCGGACCGGCTGTTTGGTCCGCACCAGAGTTCAATGGTTTGTATTCACACCAGCCCAAAAGGTCCGCACCAGAGATTTTTTTGGTTTGGTTCTAACCAAACAAGGCAGGTGTGAATACGCCCTAAGACTAAACTAAACTCAGCGCTTAATCACGGAGAGTTATTAGAAGGACGAGAAACAACTCGAACCGATGGCGAACAAAACAAGATTAAAACGTACGACTCGTGATTGTAAACGCAGGAAGTCTGAACATCACCACTCCCTCCCGTGCTGAAGGAATCTCCTCCTGTTAAAGGCTTTTCCATGATTAAGGCACACCAACTTAACAGTTGCACGGCAAAATCATATCCAGGGTCAATTCATTACCAGGGTATAATCATTACTAGGGTATAATATACGCAAAATTTCAAAACAAAACTGCCAAAAAAGTATGACATGGACCAAGTATGACAAAAGTATGACATCAATCCATTATGAAGAAAATCACATACAGAATTATTAACCTGTGTCAGGATTATGTGTTAAATCCCACATGATTTGTGGGCACACTGGTTGGGAGACACAGCCCTAGGGAAGACATCAGTCCCACAGGGAAATCCCCAAATTTGGATTTCCTAAAAATGACCTTAAATACACTCTTATCTTGATATTTGCTTCGGACCAAAAATGGTAAGGCTAGAATTAAAAGCACACCTTTGCTTAACAGAATTGTAACGCCTCTGCACTACAATATAAATATTGAAATATTATAATATTAACATCGCAAAATGATAATAGTGGTAGTATAATATTAGTGAAATGGATAATAACACACAACGGGTACTTGAGCCGTTCGGACTGGGTGTACATAAGACCGGATGGTTGGACAATACTTTAATCCACTGAACATGCAGGCAGACAGGCAGATGGACCGATACACCTTGATCTGGGATCCATCATTCCTACTAGGAATGATGGATCGGAGAGGCAGCCTGGGCCAGGAAACCAAAAGCCAAAGGGGGCGGAGTTACGCCTAGTTTCCTGTGTCCTTACAGAGATAGCCACGTTTGACTTAGGGAAAGACGCTTTCAGGGATCATAAGAGAGTGTATTTAATCAGTGACCAGTCCACACCGTCCTGATCCAAACCCTCAAAAACGCAACTCTGCTGTTTGCCAATTAAGTGCTAAATAAATCCGCGCCAGCAGCCAAACAATTGGAAGAAAACAAACAGGAATCGAATACTTCGTAATTGCGTGATATTTATTTATTTACATCTACCTCTGGCTCTCTTTTCTTGTACATGTGATTTCAATCATGCGCAATATTGCTCACTTTCTATTGACTTATTTGACTGACTTTTACTGTTTGTCCAGTCCATTTTGTTGTTTGCCAAATGTACCGTCTGTTGACTGACTTCATGACCTGCTGGATACCTGAATTTCCCCCCAGAGGGGGATGAATAAAGTATCTATCTTTCTATCTCTATCCATCTATCAATTTCCAACGAGGACCTAGTGACGTCGAACAGGAGGTCCTCACCCAGGCACTCCGGTAGGGGCTTGTCCCAGTGTCCGGCCGGCTGGCAGGTGAGCACGGAGGATCCGAACAGGTAGTAGCCCGGGTTGCAGTCGTAGAACACCACGCTGCCGAACGTGAAGTTCCCGTGCTCGATCTTGCTCTCCCGGATGGAGTTGGCCGGAATTCCCGGGTCCGTGCAGTTCACCACTTCGGGAGAGAGAAGGAAAAAGACCAAACACAGACGCATGCATCACGAGACACGTCATGAAATATTGAATGACCTGGAATTAATCCGAGAATTAATGACAGCGCCGCCGTTTTAATATTTCACTGCGGTGAGGGGGATATTTCAGGGGCAAAGGTAGCCGTTTCAAATGGGCTCCGACCCCTTAACAGTCCCGCCATCAATCCTGGTGCCTCGCGTCCCCCAACACCCCTCATATAAAATCCGCTAGCATGGCAGTTACTGATTAAAAAACAGGGGGCGCGTGCTATTGTTTATTCATGGCTCTGCGTCAAGCTACAAGGAGACTTCGGCACATTGTCTTCTCCCGATCGTAATAACATTCACGCAGCATGCATGTGTGTGCCACACCACCCCATCCCCCCTGCACACCAATTCCACCCTGGCCGTGGAGGAGCCTTTGCAAATGATTTCTGGATTAAGTCATTACTGTGCTTGTTGCTGTTGTAGGGTGACATCTGAGCCCGACCTCTGTGAATGCTCTCTCCTTGGCCCTGTGTTCTCGCATTGTACTCCCTCGACCACACAGGCCCACGAGGCTTGGCATAATTGAACACAAAGCAAGACGTGCATTGTGTACAATTTAAAAGTAAGGGGAGCGTTGACACAGCGTGCAGTTATGCGATATATATATTTATAGATATTCACACTGCATATGCATTGTATGCAAACACAGCTCTCTGAATGCTTACAAGAAGCTGACAGTTCAAGTTCAGTTCAAACTTTTTGCCTTTCTTGGCGGTGGGGCTGCTTTCTTGTTGGCTTTTCCAAGGGATAAATTAGGCTGTGGATCAGCAAATTCACAGTAATGAATAGTTGTATAGCAACGTCGGGCCTCACATACTAATGTTTCCATATCCCTGGTATTTGGATTGCATTTCCTTTGGAAAGCACCCTCCCGCATTCACAACCAAACACTGTGTTGTGAGTCACTCATTTGCATGTGGCGTCTCAGCCAGAGAGTGTTTAAACGCGACTGACACCGGCTCTAATGGCGACTAATGCATCATGTGGGGAGACAGGAGGAGGCCTCCTGGCCCTGAGTCACACACACAGGAACCCTTGATGGACGCTGTGGAGGCCTGCACCGGTCCACAGAGCGGATGATGGGAGGCATGGGGGGAGGCAGGGGGGGGGAAAGGCAGACGAGAGTGAAATCCAGCTCAGAGCAACACCCCAGCGAGTGCAGATCAATAATGCACATGCGTGGATGTGCAGATTAGTGGAACATATTAGGAGGTATAAATAAGTATGATAACAAAGGCGCGTATAGATGTGTTCCAGTCGCGTACTTACATAGCGAAAAGCCCAGGCATTGATTGTCAGGGTAGTTACTGAGTTTTTCCCCTCCATGTCCACGTATTAAGCGTCAGATGTTAGTGGTGGAAAAAACACGTTGACGAGCTAATGTTAAGCGTGGCAGTCAGGGAGTTATTACCGAACATCAACCCAACAGAGAATATGTTTAGCGGTTCTATAAAAAATAAAAAGTGGAACAGCAACGTTTGTTAGCGCCATAGTTGAGAGTAGCACACTAAAATGGTCGTTAAAACATAATATTTTGAGGAAAACCAGTTAAAGTTCTGGCAGGGACACCTTCCAATGTGTTACAGCTGATAGCAAACACAATGGAAACAGTCCCATTGTGTTTACAGGGTTATTGATTCTCTCTTCAGCCAAGTTGAACAGTCACAATACAATCTGATTATTTTAAATGCTTGTGTTTTTGATTAGCTCGTTTTTGTATTCAAGTCATCTAAGTCCAAAAGTTGCGATACATTGAGTAGTATCTTAGCCTTGAATCTGGATGCTGGACTTTTTGTGGTCTATCGTCCATGTCCATACTGGTATCATCATTCACCACTGAATCATCGTAACTCACTTTGGATAAAATGGTCGACTCGAATGGTCGACTCATTGTGAACGTAAATATAGCCAACCTAATGTCCAAACTACAGAAACATGAAGTTAGTTTCCCCTGCTATTGACGACCTTTGAAAAGAGTTAAAAAACCCAAGTGGTCGAGCCGTTCCGGGAACACTGCGTCTGCTGAAGGCTGCCACCAGGCTGCACTTGTTATTGCTGCTGTGTGTTTTCAATTATTTCTTGCTGGCCTTGTGGTTCAGGCGACTGGCAGCCTTCAGTGTGGCAGCTGACTGTTATGCGCTACCACGAGCCAGTGACTGTCGCTTCCACCGAGGCTGCGGGCTGCCATCCTGGTTCGGCCCCCCCCCCGCCTACACTCAAATTGTCAACATGCATCTGTTTGCCGGCTGATTTCGCCAGCCATTCACACTTGACCGACACACAGCCACTCACACCCCCTTAGCCGTCGCTTTCGCACCCACGGCACCAGGCAGGAACCCAGCAGTACGGCTATGCCTTACATGATGTGAATTGCAACTATGAAAATATTGCGATGTGAAAGGACTATTTTTTTAGGGTTGTGTCTTATGTGTGGCTTAACATATCGTTAGCCTCATAAAATAATTGCCGAAGTCATATTTTGGCCAAATGGTGATATCTAACTTAACTATATTCTCATAATACTGCTGATTCACAGTACCTCATTGGCTGTATCCTAAGCCAATCTATTTGACTTGGGCCTTTTTGACGCTTAATACAAGATGAACCTTAAATTATGACTAACGATATAGGTTCTAAGTTCTGCAGGGGTGTAAGGGTCTGCCATTGTTTTTAAAATGGCTGTGGCCATACCTAACAGCACATAGTTGAATCCGCTGATTATTATTGGTTATACACTGTAGAGCCCTCAGTAGGATGGCACCATTCATTTTCCACACCAATGACAAGGCGGCTTTATTCCAAACGAAAGGCCGTGCTCTCTAGCAAGGTAGTATCGTTTGGAGGCGGTGTTTTTGTAAAGATACCTTCAAAGGTGTCTGGATCGAGACAGACCTTCGGGGCGGTAATGCGTCACAAAGTCTCGATGTCGCCAAAATAACGATTTTTTTCTTTTTGTCAGTTACAATATTTATAATAACACCTTTACACCATTTGGACTGATCTAAGTGTCGGCAGAGTTCCATTATTAGTTAAATAACTTTTGTACACAACTCGTCTTTTAACAATGTTAAAAGACGAACTTGCTATCGTTTTTTGTCCTCGTCTGCGGCGTGAATGGTAAATGTCTGCATTTGCATAGCGCTTTACAATATCGCCTGACATTCCCCCATTCATGCACACATTCACACTGCGACGGCGGGGTCGGCCATGCAAGGAGACAGCCAGCTCGTCGTGAGCAGTGAGGGTAAGGTGCCCTGCTCAGGGACACCTCGACACTCAGCTATGAGGAGCCGGGGATCAAACTAGCAACCTTGCGGTTACCAGCCAACCCCCTCTACTCCCTGAGGTACTGCCGCCCCAATGAGTGGAGCGGCCACAATGGATTGTGGGATATCTTGACCACCGAAGGATTAGTCTTTCCTTCCCTCAAAACCTGCCTATCACAAGGCGCCTCAGCAGGCGGCCATTTGGTAAACATCTGATTGAGACAGGCCTTGACGCCTCCCTGCCTCCCAAAGCTGCCTAAACAGGCAGCCCTCCAGCTGTTTGGGAGCCAGCCATCCACTGGCAGGAAGTCAAGCCAAGTTTCAGCCAACCTGACGATAAAAGCACCGCGGAGGCAGGACCTCGAGGACCTCTCCCCGAAATGACAGTTTTGTCTCCCCCATCCCTCCCCTACCTCTGCAGGTTGGGGGCTGCTGGCTCCACTGCCTGCTGGCCTGGCACTGGGCGGTGGAGGGGCCCTCCAGGGTGTAGCCCTTGTTGCAGGCGAAGCGCACCACGTCGTTGTAGTTGAAGCCCTCCCCGGTGGTCCGCCCGTAGATGGGGCTCCCCGGGTGGCCACAGGTGACCGCTGCGACCGCGGAGAAGGAAGAAGCGGAAATTTAGAAAACAAAGGAAAGCGTTCATACCCAGAAAAGGAGTGCCCGCGACAAACCCGCTAAACGCACATGCACACGCGGGTCAACTCCCCACCGTGCACACCTCGGTCCCAACGTACTTTCCCCCAATGTTAGCGTTATCGTAAACATTCCGCAATATGAATTATTAATGACTAGATTAATAGCCCTAACGCAATTAAAATGAATGCCCACTAATGCACAAAGTTTTATGGTTAAGCCGACCAGAGCCACCCAGGTTAAGCGACACAGGGACATGGCGCTTTGGGAGGGAGGGAGGGAGGGAGGGAGGTAGAGAGAATTAAGCCATCGTCATGAAAAATGTTACTGCAACAGTCAACAAGAATATTTCAAACTAGAGGGGGGGAGGGAGCGGTTTCATGATGGTGGTCTTTTCCATTTAGTTCCTCCAGTTTATGGTTAAGCATATCATGGCGACACAGGTTAACTGACGCAGCGTTATGCTTGAGGTTTGCTTATGGAAAGGGACGGCGACGGAGGGAGCCCTCACCGATGCAGACGGGCAGCAGGCCGGACCAGTTGTGGTCCTGCTGGCAGATGCGCACGGAGGATCCGATGAGCCTGAAGCCGGGGTTGCACTGGTAGACCACCGTGTCGCGGTAGCCAAAGTTCTCCCCGATCACCTGGCCGTTGACGATCCTCTCGGGGATGCCGCAGTGGCCCGCTGTGCACGGACACACACCAAAGGAGGATGGAGATGAAGAGAGGAGATGAAGAGAGACGGGCGGAACGATGATTCAATGGAGAGGAAAAGGGCAGAGAGGAGAAGAAGGAAGATTAACACAATAAAGAAAAAAGGTGAAGAGAGATCCGGCTTCAGCTGTGTGATTATCAATTCTGGGTCCATTGAGGTGGATCTTTTGGAGGGCAGGACCAAGACAAGTATGGTTTCTGGAAGGACAGTAACTGATTCTCGGCCGTGATGAAAAGCTTGGAAAGCATTTCCTATTTTTTTATTCCGAAGATTTTCACGTCAATTCACATTCACCAAAAAAAGCAGGTCAGCTAAACGCCTTCACTTAACTAAACGTACAACATCAAACCAGGACTACATTCACACGAAACAATCTCAAGAAACACAGACAACACCGCACGCCACAACGAACAAAACAAGCAAACAAACAAAATAGGAAACACGCCGGCCCTTTTGCATGTGTCCGCCCGGACAAAGCTCCCTCATTTAGATGCGCGGGCATTTCATGCCATGTACTAAAAGTTCCCATAAATAAATCTGTCTCCCCTCCGCTCATCCACGTAATCGTATTACTTTCAGCTACGGTAAATCTCCGACACGCCGGAGGAGGAGGAGTCGAGGCGATGCAGCCCGCCTCGAAAAGCCCCGGCGGCGGTGGCGGCAGAGTGCTGCGGTGTGATTTCACTAATTCACTCCCTACCACCAGAAGACTCAGCCCTGCACTTTTTATTATCGGCTCGGCAGGTTGACAGGCCGATGCCGGGAGATTACGCTGAAGCAAGGGATACTGGGACGGCTGGGAGGTTAACACCGCCCGGTCGTATCGCCGCCGCCCAGAGTGGTGTCTCCTCTTTAATGAACTGAGCTAATCTAGAGGTGGTGGTGGGGGGGGGGGGGGCTCAGAGGAGGGAGTCGGGGTTAAAAAAAGGGGTTAAGATATTGACTAATACAGCCACTGGAGATAGGGCTGCGTTTCTGCTGATGTGTGGGTTTGAATCAGGCTTGAGCAATTCTATCTCTCGCTCGGCCTCTTTCTCGGTCTCTCTCCCTCTCTCTCTCTCTCTCTCCCTCTCTGTCTCTCTCTCTCTCGGTCTCTCTCCCTCTCCCTTGGTCTCTCCCTCTGTCCCTCTCCCTTGGTCTCTCTCCCTCTCTCTTGGTCTCTCTCCCTCTCTCTGTCTCTCTCCCGGTCTCTCTCTCTCATGGTCTCTTGCCCTCTCCCTTGGTCTCTCCCTCTGTCCCTCTCTCTTGGGCTCTCTCCTTCTCCCGGTATCTCTCTCCCCCTCTCTCTCTCTCCCCCCCCTCTCTCTCTCCTCTCCCCTCCCTCCCTCCCCCCCCCAGACACAGAGTCATGTGAGTGCAGAAGGGGGAACCCTTCAGCGATTGGGTCTTCTGCTGGCCGAGGGGGAACCTTGACGACTCCTGGTAGAAATTGGAATAGGCGACATCATTTCCTGTTGGAAGCGTTAGCCCGTCACGGCCAGATGTGCAGATGCTCTGCTTCATCAGTTTGATTGGCCTCCCATGGGTGCTGTACGTGGACTGGGGGGTATTTTAGGAATGGGTGCTTTGGTTGGCTGTCATCATACTTTAATTGGCGCCTTAACAAGAATGGAAAGATTGGGTTATCGTCTTTTTACGAAATGGAATGATTAAACATGGCTTGCCAATAAGTTAAAAAAAAATGAAAAAAAACAACCTTATTATAATATATATTTTTATTAAAAAATAATTATATATATTATATATTTTTTTTATTATATTTTTATTTAAGAACTATTTATTATACAAACATTTTTAGGGTTAGGGTTAAAAAAAATTATATTTTATACATATTATATATTTTTTCATTACAGTAAACAATGCTTAATCGTGCTCCAAATTAAAATGCAAAGTATTGAGCCTTAGTTCTACTGCTAGTTAGCTTGAATTTGAAAGCAGGCACAATCCATACTTACTGACCGATGTGGATACTAAAGGGAACTGTATCGTAAGCGATTGTATTGACAGCAAGATAGTGATCCAACCGCGGAGCCACACGGAATGCAATCCGAACCAGTCGCCGCGCACCAACGTCTGGCCTTGCATTATAAATCCAGCTTATCATTTATCGCAATACAGCAAAACGTTTTACGCTTTTATAAAAAGCCTAGCTGCCATCCTCTGGGCACTCACAAGTGCTCAGTATTCTCCCATTTTTAGTATTCTCCCATTGTGCCAAATAGGTGGAATGCACCACTGCAGTCCACGGGCAGCCCCAGACAGACGCCATTGGCACAGACCGTAACACTTCCCAAAGTCACAGCCCACACATAGCAAGAGAACCAATTATAACTGCCAACCCGCGGTCCCATCTCCCCTCTAAAACCCACCCGGGACGGCCCCGGTGATGTGGGCTGGAATGGACAAATTGCACCGCGTCCAATCTGCTGGTGACCGCTGACCTCACTGGGGCAAGTCTGGGGGCGGGTGGCTGCACTGGGACCTGGGACTGGTACTGGATGGAGGGGGGGGGGGGGGGGGGGGGGGGCTTCCTAAACATCGGCGGCATGTGGCTCAGGAGGTAGAGCCGGTTGGCTGGTAACCGGAAGGTTGCTAGTTACGATCCCTCGCTCGTCCTTGTGTCGAGGTGTCCCTGAGCAGGGCACCTAAACCCAACCGCTCCCGACGAGCCGGCTGTCGCCCTGCGTGGCCGACTCCGCCGCCGGTGTGTGAATGAGCGTGTGAACGGCTGAACGTGAGGCAATATTGTAAAGGTGCTTTGAGCGGCAACTGGTTGGTAAAGCGCTGTATTATGCAGTCCATTAACCATTTACCATTCCCCATGCTCACCCAGACAGAGAGTCTCCATGCCGCTCCACAGCCCCGACAGAAGGCACTCCCTGACGGCGGAGCCGGTGAGGACGGAGCCCAGGCTGCAGCTGAAGATGGCCGAGGCGCCGAAGGTGTTCTGCGTGCCGATCTTCTTTCCGTTGGGCGGCGTGGGGAGGTCTCCGCACGAGATGACTGTGACAAGGTGTGTGTGTGTGTGTGTGTGTGTGTGTGTGTAAGAGGGGGCGGGGGGGGGCGAGAGAGAGAATAAAACCATCGCCATGAAAAATAAACAGAAACAGTCAACAAGGACGTGGGTTCGATAGCTTACGCAACGCAATCGGGGGCCGGTGCTAGTTCATACTGGAGGGGGAGTGGGCGTGTAATGATGGCGGTATTTTCCCTTTGTCAAGATGGTTTTTTTATCACGCCCGCTGCATTGTCCCCTCACTATTAAGTGGGCTATTGGGCGGTTAAGCGCCCTGGGAAGAGTCGTCTCCGTGGCGATGTGTGTGCGACATGACAAAGCTTTTATTTACCAAACCACCGTAAAGAACACATGCGTCAGAACCAGCCCGTGACTAAGGGGGGGATTCTCGGTTCCGCCCGTAATGGAAAGTCATCTGTCATTATGCAGCCTTTTTGGTCTAGAAATGGTACGTAATGTACTGTATACAGGCCATTCGGTTGGATGCGTGTTAGAAAATGTTATATATATTTTCAAATCAGACCAAATCCGGTCGCAGAACAGACTCTGTGACAAGGGCAGAATGAATGATTCAAAGACCTCCTTTTCCAAATGAAAAATTGATTTGTTCTTTGTGTGTGCGCGTGTGACACTGTGAGACTGTGTGTGACTCTTTGTGTGTCCGTGTGTGTGTGCGCATGAACACACTGTATAATTTCGCTGTATTTCAGTGCTTTTGTAAGGGTGCTGCGCATTCAAGTGACGTGTCCGAATACAATGATGCTGCCAATGCAACACAAGTCACAGAAAGGGGCTTTGATTTGTCTTTGTTTGTCACGCCAGTCTTAATGTGTGCTCATCAGGAGGTCGAGAAAAGTAAAATAAACACTGCAATCTCGGTTGATCAATAAGAGGTCTATTCACATATAATCTCAGGGTGCTTTCTTAAGAAAAGAGAAAAGCGCTTAAAGACAACTCACTGCGACACCGCGGCCTCTCGTTCTTCCAGCTCCACGCCCCATTGGCCTGGCACTGGATGTGGGCGGGACCAAGGCGGTAGTATCCGGGGTTGCAGGTGAATATGATTTTGGTGCCGTACTCGTAGTGCGAACCGTTGACGATCTTCCATTTCCCGTGGTCCAATGAGAACGAGCTGAGGCTCGGGCACGTCATTACTGGAAGAACGCACAAACGAAAACGAAAAAGATAAAACGCATCAATGACATCCATTCGGGGGAGACACACACACACACTTCGCTAATTAAAGCTGTTATTCTTCCCCGTTTTATATCTCCCTCACCCAATCTGCACACACGCTGATCACATCCTGACAATTTATTCCCCGCAATGAGCGGTTGGGAGCTAATCCGCACATTAAAAATTAAACGCCAGCCCGGCTTCCTTCCCAAGCTGGCTGAGCACGACTTTCCCCCCACAACAAAATCGTCTTGATGATTAAGCGAACGCTTGAAAGGCAGATGAGAGCCGGGAGCGGAATGTATATTTCTCCTTAAGCGTTAGAGGGAGCGTACAGTGGGAGACAGCGGGGTGTAGCGCGCCCCCCTCCCTTCAAGAACCAGGGCTTTGGTTAACCACTTGTCACTGTGGCTGTCACTCCCCCCCCACCCGCCCGACGGAGACAGCTTAGGGGGGCCGCTACTGTCACACAGCCACGTTTTACAGTACATTTCCTCTCCCCTCAGCCTTTGTTCTTAGTTATCGCGCTCCTGTTTTTTTTTGTTTTTTTATCGCTTCAGTCCGCTCTGCCACCAAAACCATCATTACCCTCGCTCACCGGTCACGGACACCCCGGTTTATCCCCCTCTCTCTCTCTCTCTCTCTCTCCCACCCGTGCATCGAGAGCTCCCGTTGTGCTTTGTCATCCTTGCCCCCCCCTCCTGGTTGCAAATAGTGGTACTACATACACCATACTGCTCTCTCTTTCTAGAAATAGAATTGCATTTGAATGTTTGGATTTCTCCCTCTCTCTCTCTGGTACTCTGTCTCTCTCTTTCTCTGTCTGTCTCTCTGTTTCTGGAACACTGTCTCTCTCTATCTCTCTCTCTGTCTCTGTATCTATGTCTTTCTTTGTCTCTCTCCCTTCCTCTCTATCTCTGTCTTTCTTTGTCTCTCTTTCTCTCCAGCTCTTTGTCTCTATCTCTGTATCTATCGCTCTCTCTGTCTCTCTCTCGGTCTATCTCACTACAAATAGAATTGTATTATTATATTTGTAATTCTCTTGTTTGGCCTGTGTTCGAATTCATGCCTCTTCAGTTACCATGTCTCTCCCTCTCTCTCCCCCTCCCTCCCTCCCTCCCTCCCTTCCAGTGTTATAAAGTATCTTGTGTTTGCTCGTCTGCCTCTTCACACTGCATTTCTATCTCCATCTCCCCCCTCTCCCTCTGACACTCTCCCCCTGGCTATTTACGGTTTGGTCACATAACAGACGCTTGTATCCAAAGAGAATTCCATTGAATTGACAGCCATGTGCTTTTGCAAACAATGTCGTGGTAGGGGTTAGGAGTCTTGCTCAAGGACACCAACAGGTGGACTGGTAAACTAACTCAGCTGGATGAGTTAAAAACAAACAATAAAGTCACACCTCTTCTCTGTTTAGGCACCGTAATGGTGGAACAAGCTCACTGCTGATGTCAGGACCACAGGATCGCTCTGCAGCTTCTGCAATAGACTCAAGACTCACTTCAATAGCGTCCTCTCCCCCCCCCCCCCCCCCTCCCTTACTCTCCTAAAAACACCCCTGTTACACACTTATTGCATGTTGTACATCCTGGCCACTTAAAAATAGTACTTAGCATCTTCTAGCGTCTTATCCTAGCTATCTTTGTTGTGTACGAGGAATGGGTTAAGCTAATTGTAGGGGCTTGGCACTTGTTTCTATGACAATTCTTACTGTACCAACAGCATTATATTGTGGTTTCTCTTTCTTCTGACAAATGTCAGCCGCTTTGGAAAAAAGTGACCGCTAAACACCCTAGACGTTAACGTAAATGTAGACTGTACATTGAACCCAGTACCCTTTGACTGAGAGTCCAGCATCCGAGCCGCTAAACTGCGCTGCTAAACACACTTCTTCCGACTAAGGAATACTGTCAATGTGCAGACGGGTCTATCTAATCCCACTCCAACTGACGACTTTGAATCAAACGCTTTATTTGCTCACACCTGGATTATTGTAATGCTTTGTTTGCAGGCTTAAGTCAAGCGGCCTGAGGCAGATCACAGCCGGTCCTAAACACTGCAGCGAGCCTGCCAGTACGGACACAGGTCCTGGTACCGCTGCCACACCAGCCTTGTCCCGGCGTCGCTCCGCAGGCTGCCAGTGGACCACGGGGGGTTGATTAATAACACTGATGATATTTACCAGGACCTCGCCCCGACTCATACCGCAGAAGGTACAACTCCCCCCTCCCCCTAAGATCCCCTGACCAGGTGCTTTTGTATGCCTTTCCTCCGCCAGACCCCAAGACCAGAGGGGGATGCTCCACCTGTTCTTTGCCCCTTCCCTGTGGACAGGTGCATCCCTCCTGTGACGCCCTGTGTCGCTTTAAGCTTAAAAAGGAGCTAAATGAATAAAGCAGGACTGCCCTACTTAGAGCTCCATGCTCCCTCCACCCCTCTCTTAAGCAATGGTGTCCAACTCTCTCCAACACTCCTCTGTCTAGCCATCTCTTAAGCTTTGGTCTCCAACACTATTCCTCAAGCTCTCGCTCTCTCTCTGTCTCTCTCTCGCTCTCTCTCTCTCTCCCTCTCTCTAGCTCTAACTCTCCCTCTCTCTAGCTCTAACTCTCACTCTGTCTATCTTTCTCTCTCTCTAACTCTCACTCTTTCTCTCTGTCTCTCTCTCTCCCTCTCTCTAGCTCTAACTCTTACTCTGTCTATCTTTCTCTCTCTCTCTTTCTCTGTCTCTCTCTCTCTCTAACTCTCCCTCTCTCTCTCTCACTCACTCTCACTCTCTCTAACTCTCACTCTCTCTCTCACTCTCTCCCTCTCTATTTCTAACTCTAACTCTCTCTTTCTCTCTCTCTCTAACTCTATCTCTCTCCCTCTCTCTGTCTGTCTCTCCCTCTCTCTCTATCTCCCTCTCCCTCTCTCTCCCTCCCTCCCTCTCCCTCTCTCTCTCTCTCTCTCCCTCTCTCTCCCTCTCCCTCTCTCTCTAACTCTAACTCTCACTCTGTCTATCTCTCCCTCTCTCTCCCTCTCCCTCTCTCTCTCCCACCCCCCGACCCCTCTCTGAACCATTTGTTTTCCCACCATTCCCCCTCCCCCCCTCCGTTGCCCGTTGGTCCGCCCCGGGCCCGTCCTCACCGGTGCAGCGGGGGGTCTTGTTGTGGTTGCTCCAGGTGCCGTCGGGCTGGCAGGTGGTGGTGGTCAGCTCCTTGGAGGAGAGGCGGTATCCGCTGCCGCAGAAGTAGGTCACCCGCGTGGCCACCGAGTAGTCCGTCGCCAGAACGCCGCCGTCGGCCGGGGCAACGGGCGGCCCGCAGGAGACCGCTGCACGGCGCGGCACGGGGGGGGGGGGGGGACACGCACACACAGCCACACACACAAACACGACGTAGAGCACACACACACACACAGACACCATGCGGGAGATTGTGAAGACAACACAAATAACACACACAGACAGACACACACACACACACACAACACAAACATGTTGTAGAGCACACACACACACACACACACACACACACACACCCACAGACAGCATGCGGGAGATTGTGATGACACCACAAATAACACACACACACAAACACGTCGTAGAGCACACACACACACAGACACCATGCGGGAGATTGCGATGGCGCACACACAAACACACACCCACAGCATGGGGGCCAGTGCACACACATTCCACATGGAGCACACACACATGACATGCGACCCACACAGACACACACACACAAAGCCACCATGGGGGGAGATTGTGCAAACACAAAAACACACACACACAGCATGGGGGACATAGCACACAAACACACACAAATGCAACAGAGCAAACACACGTTACATACGACGCACACACAGACACACACAAACACACAGACACCAAGGGGGGCACAGTGCACACACACGTGACACACCACATAAAGCGCACGCACACACACACACACACACACACACACACACACACACACACACACACACACAGAGGGTTCATAGTACACTCATTCGTTTCCTCCAGCCACCTTGTCATGGTGCAGGGGGGCTGGCCGGTGGTCGGCGTGCCCCCAGTGTTAGCCTGCGCCGCCCGGCCCAACGCAGGCTTTCCTCCCCTCAGGCGGGCTCAGAGCCCCGGACCAGCCCGGGCCACGTGCACGTCAGGGCAGGGGGGCCCGGTGGGGGACGCCGGCCTCATCCCTCATAATGCCAGCACCGTGACGCCACAGCGCAGATTCGTACCACCCCACCGGTACACACACACACACACACACACACAGGAACACTGGGGCGTACACAACCACGCACGCACACTGGCATGCACACACCGGCACACACACACAGACATACACACATACAGGCGTGCGTACACACACACACACACACACACACACACACATACAGGCGTGCGTACACACACACACACACACACAAACCGGCACACACACAGTCACATGCAAACGGGAACACACACACACACACACACACTTGCACACCGGCACACACATACACTCACACACACACATACAGGCGTACACACACACACACACACACACACACACACACACACACACACACACACACACACACCCTATTCCGCCAATCCTTGAGGAGCCTTAAAAGATGATGGAATAATGATTTACGAATACTTCCCATCTCAGAGGAACAGAGGGTCTGCGGTGTAATGATTCTAAGATAACAACAAAAACACGAGCGTGGGAGAGAGAGCGTTCAGTAAGTTTTCAGGAACTCGGTGAGCGCTCGATCCCGTGACCTTTGGCGAATTAAGATTGCCGGTGGGGAGGGAGGGAGGGAGTTGCCTTCACCTCTGTTTGGCTGCTTCAGGCAGTCCACACAATAAACACATGCTATTCGGTAAACGCATCAGCACACTTGCTAATTAGCTGACAGAACAACAGCGCATTGCTCACGCAGAGGCGTGTATCATACGTGCAATCAAAACCTCCTGCACATTCCAGTTCTTGAGATTCATTAACCTACACATATAGATTCAGCGCTTAACATGTTTATTCACCTGGTAATGACCTGTGCTAAGGCAGCCCATATTATAATGCACATCAACATGGATATGTCATTATTAGGCCCTTATTCCAATTAACGCATAGCCAACTCGCACAGCGGGAAAGCTCTAGTTCAGATGCCTTTTTCATTAAAATTATTGCTATCAGTTCATCAGTTTAATATTAGTCTCTCGATGAAGAAGAGGGGAGTTGATCACTGCCGTAAGGCAACCTTCCACATCAAGATACTGACAGTCGACATATAGTTCCCAATATAGTTCCAAATCAAATCGCGATCAAGTCTCACGTAGATTTGTCCATTTTATTTCACGTTTAACCTCAACACCAATGTCCAATTTGCAAAACAAGCTGTATCAAAGGATTTAAGCCTTTTAAATAATTGAATCAGAAGAATGGGTTTCTCGCCCCGGCCCAGGCAAACCAAAAGCCCCTGGAAGTTCAACAGCTGCTGGCATTGGCCCCCGGGGTGGGAGAGCATGTAAGCTCACACGGTGCGCACACACGTGCCATCGCAAAGCTAATCAGCCGAGTGAAACCCAACAGGAATACAGACGCCACATGCTAATGGTTAGTTAGCCAGACTCATTTCAAGGAGTGGACGGGATGGAAAAGATGGTGGGGGGGAGGTTGATTGATTTCACTTTCCTTTCCACCTGACAGGGCGCCGGCTAGCCAATCATTCAGTAGCGTCTGCTTACAATACCAGACGTGCACTCCCACTGAGCCCCTTCATAATCATCTGTACAAGTAGGCTGTGTTGCATGCCAAGTGTTGAGCTCGCACAGTGGGAAGTAATAAAGCAATGGGGTTGGAGATGTTCGAAGCAATGAACACGTTCTATTTGTTTCGTTGTTGTGCGATCCAGTGGTTGTGTGTTGAAAGTGAACCGCACTACTGTGCTCGCGGAGATCTACGTGACGGTCTAGTTACGGCTCAGGGGGTCTAAGTTCACAAGCGTCTTCTTTAAAATGTTAATGCGATAATTAAGTCGTGTTTGTTTTCTTAGTTGTGATTTGGTTTTCTGTGTTTACGTGTCTGATTGAAGGCTGTGTGTGTGTGTGTGTGTGTGTGTGTGTGTGTGTGTGTGTGTGTGTGTGTGTGTGTGCGTTTGTGTGTGGGATGAATTTAATTGAATATCGAGTAAACTGCGAACACAAATATATAAACAGTATATAATGAATACAAATGAATAATTTACAGTTACATTTACATGTGACATTTTAGCTTAATTAAAGGTAATACTAATTAAGGCTGATTTCATTTGAAAGGAGGGCGCCGCGGGTGCCTCACCTTGGCAGGCGGGCACGGGGCTGTCCCAGGCGTAGTAGTTGTACGGGGTGCTCCGGCACACGGCCGAGGCCTTCCCGATCAGCTTGTAGCCGCGGTCGCAGGCCCAGCGCACCACGCTGTTCAGGTGGCCCCCCGTCTGGCTCACCACGAAGCCCTGCTGCGGGGAGTCGGGGGTGCTGCAGTACATGGCTGCAGAAAGGGGGGGGGGGGGGGGGGAGGGATTAAATGCATGGATGGAGGAAGGGAGGGAGAGAGGGATGAGAGGGGAGAGATGGATAGTTAGATGGAGGGAGGGAGAGTAAGATGGAGGGAGGGATGAAATGCATGGATGAAGGGAGGGAGGGAGAGAGGGATGAGAGGGGAGAGATGGATAGTTAGATGGAGGGAAGAAGGGAGGGAAGGAGGGAGGGAGGGAGGGAGGGAGGGAGGGATGGAGGGAGAGTGAGATGGAGGGAGGGATGAAATGCATGGATGAAGGGAGGGAGGGAGAGAGGGTTGAGAGGGGCGAGATGGATAGTTAGATGGAGGGGGGGGGAGGGGGGGGAGAGAGGGAGGGAGAGAGGGATAGTAAGATGGAGGGAGGGATAGTTAGATGGAGGGAGGGATGAGAGGGGTGAAAGAGATCAGGGGGACGTATGGAGGAATGAGATGTACCGATGAATAGATGAGTGAGAGAGGGGGGATGGAAGGATGAGTGGGTGAGACATATGGATAGATGGATGAGATTGGATGGATGGATGGACGAATGATAGAAGTTAAAGGATTGGAGGGAATGATAGAGTGGGGAGAAATTGGCGCAGAGATGTAGGAAAAGTATGGATGTGTGAGGATCACAGGGGAGCAAAAGGAGAACGGAGAGAAAGCGTTAAACAAGCCCAATGTAAAGCATGCACAATATCTGGGAGCGCTACCGCACATTCATTTTAACCGGCACTCTTGGACAATGGGAGAGTTAAAATCGAGATCGGGGTCTCGCGTTAAAGTACAATTTGCGATAGTAAAAAATACAGCGTAGATAGCAAACAGCTAACGGCTGAACGCCATATGGGAACAGTAGGTGTTAGTCATTGCTTTGATTCTTTACTGCAAATCTTACGGATCTTGGTCTCCATGTGTCTGAAATGATCACCGCCTGTCCGCCCACTCAGACTCACTTTCTATTCATATACAATCAATCTCTTTACCAGGAACGTACACACAATCCTATAGGGTAGGAGGAGAACTTCTTGATGTATGTAAGAGAAACACTATCGATGCTACATCTATATTGTGACAGCTATCGCGATTCAACACTTGGCCATAGACACATAAACGTCAATAGCTCTTCCTTTCAATGTAAGTACGTACGCACGCACGCACGCACGCACGCACGCCAACAGATTCAGGACCCATGCACTATACAGCGCCGGGGGAGAGGTGGTGACACAGCGTACATAAATTCCATCAAAAGTTATTTTAGTATCAGCATGACTGGACATGAGTGCAGGCGTTTAGGTCACAGAGGAACACCCCAAGTTCAATGCTAAGGTCGTCTCCCTGCCCAAGTGAATTAAGTCAGCCGGAGAGAGCAGGGATTCGCTAACAAACCCCATCACGTCGACTACCCCTCACGACAGAGCCCTGGTCGGTTTAAATATTATGGCGAGTCAACACATAAAGGATGGAGGCTCCTTTTGTTTTGGTGCATTAGTATGCACGCTCTCCGAAGGGGAGAGGATCCCCTAAGTTGCTCTGTTTTTGCACTGCTTGCTTTAGAGCCAATTACCAAGTCAACAACCTTTTCCCGGAATGAGGCAAAAAAGAACAACAACCTTTAAATAAAAACCCGCATGCACATACTGTTGGGCTGTTTTCACACCGGAGCTGCTCGGTTCCGTTTAATCCGTTTAATTCAAACACAGAACGTTTCCCCCTGGTGGTGCTGTTTGTTTGGTGTGTTGACCGCTCAATCGAACTCTGGTGAGTGCCAAACAATCGATTTGAAAACGGGGGACTTTGCCCGCTTCTAAGTTTCAGTTTCATTTCAGGTGATAATGTGATCCAACTACAGGAAACAAACCTAAATACAGTCTACCTGTTTGTAAGTCGCTTTGGATAAAAGCGCCGGCTAAATGCCCTATATGTAACCGTAAATGTACCTAGGCAGCGCAGCTGGATGGCTTTGTATTACAAGAATCCATTGTTGTTTGAGATGCACCTGTGATGTCTGGATCGGTGTTCAAGCTGAATGTGATGCTCATGGTGTGCATATTGGTCTAAAATCCCGATAAACGACACCACTCCAGCTTAACATCCAGGCTTCTCGAGACTATTTAAGTTTTTTTTTTTTAAATGTTCATGTTTTTATATTGCAAGAGCAAGGCAATAAAGGTTTCTGTGTTTTTTCTGACACGTTGACGTAACTTCAGACAAACTTTTAGAACCAAATCACGACTTAGTGTTTACACACTTTTGAATCCTCTATGATTAAATATCGCAGTGTAAACACAAACAGCACCAGGGTAAAAGTGTAACAATGTATCTAATCAACCGAACTATTGGTGTGAAAGCGCCCTTAATGATGTACTGTAAATGGAAATTATGAGTAAAGAATGAATGTGTTTGTGGATAATGGTTGGTTTAACCCAGAGTCCAATCAGTCTGGCTCGGACTAGTTGGGGCTGCTTAAACCAACCATCATGCGCGCACACACACACACACACACACACACACACACACACACACACACACACACACACACACACACACACACACACACACACACACACACACACACACACACACACAGGCTGGAAAGTATTGAACAGAGTACAGAATTATTTGCACAGTGGAACAAACAGATACCAATTAGGTTAAAGTAAAGTGCAAAAAAAAGTATGATCTGTACTCTGTCACTCAACTGTCCCAGCCCACTTCAAGCAGACAGACAGAGACATAGAGATCCACACGGTTGAGAGACCACGTCAACAGAGGGAGAAAGAGCGAGAGAGAGAGAGTGGAACACACAGCCAAAGTGTGTGCACTTTCTGAATGATGAAAAAAGTCGAGGGATATGTGCCAGAGACGCTTGTAACGATACAGTCGCAATTGTCACGTAACTTTTTACTAACTTTCTCCCTGTTTTTGAATTTTATATACACAGAGCCAGATCCAAAATACATTTTCGAGCCATAATGTTGTCTCTGAAAGAACTCTGAAATAACATTAAAAGAGTTGTGGAAAAAGTAAATTTTCGTTAGAATATAATGGCCTTAATCTTGAGATGAATAAAAGCAATATGAATGGCATTATAATCTCCCATCTAGCATTTTAACCAAATACAGCTCAGCCTCCAAAGGCCCCATCCGACATAAAGAGCCTCACCCGAATAACGTAAGCCTTAGACATAACACAACGACTCCTACGCCTCCCCCACGTGCATCCGCCCCGTGCCACGACCTTCGACCCCTTTTCTCCCCCTTCCTCAAGTGTGAAAAAAAGACAGCCACAGAAAAATTAAAGACAAACTGACATTTTTCAAAAAACGTGAAAATAGAAAAGAGGGAAAAGATTGTGACCAGGATACATACTTTGATACTCACCCACGTATCTGATGCGGAAGCCGCGTCGGTTGGTGCCGTGGTCGGACGCCCAGCGCAGTAGCAGTTGGTGGCCCGAGGTGGTGAGGTTAAAGGGCGTGTCCACGTCCCCGCTCAGGGACGCCAGGCTCTGGCTGTTGATGTTGGGGCCTGACGATTCCCCACGGGAACAGACACAATACGCACACACAGACACATCAACACAGAAAGACACACAGACACACACACAAGCAGAAAGAAAAAGGCCGTTCGCATGAAGGATTTCCAAATCTTGGCATGGAAAAGGAAAAGCTGCACTTGGCAACTGCTGTGGATTCCCCCGATGCGCTGATATGAGGATGCTGGGATATAAAAGGGTCTTTGAGAAGGATAGGTGGATCGGCTTTTCCCTTTTGAGCTGAAAATATCAGTTGATGAAATCTATCATTTAGCTCTAAAAACGAAATTTCTCTGGAACCGTTTCCAGAAAGGAAAGAAAGTATCAGATGCGATGCCAACCGAGGAAGTGCCAAGAAACCGACTCTGTATTTCCTTTTTAATAATTTTCTTTCACCAAAACAACCTGAATCCGAAGCCCCTTGCAGCAGAAAAATATAATACATCGTTTTGACGGGCCCTTAGAGAAAGAACCCCTTCAAAAGTACTCTCGGAAAAAGAAACACCCCCTCCTTCCCCCTCCCTCCCTTCCTCCCCCCCTCTCCCTCCCTCCCTCCCTTCCTCCCCCCCTCTCCCTCCCTCCCTCCCTCCCTTCCTCCCCCCCTCCCTCCCTCCCTCCCTCCACCCCCCCCCCCCCCTCCCTCCCTCCCTCCCTCTCTCCAGCAGGCTCAGGGCGTCTCCCGGCTGAACGCACCGTCAAAGACCTCCAGGATGTCAAACTCCTTCTCCGTCTGGAAGAGTTCAAAGTGCAGCGTGATGTTGTAGCCCTTCTCCACGTTGATGAGCCAGGAGCACATCTGGAGGTTGGGATAGCTGTCAGGGAACCCGGGGCTCAGGATGACTCCCGTGGAGTCGAAGCGGACCTCGTGAGCCGGGCACTGGACTGGTGTTTGGAGAAGAAGAAGAGGAGGAAGAGCAGAGGAGGAGGGTGAGAGTGATGGCCGAGAAAACACAAGCAAGGCAAAGCAAATACATCAATAAATAAATACATGAATAAATAAATAAATGGAGAGAGGGAAGAGTGCAAGGACGGTTGAAGGAGGCAATCATGTAAAAAAAAAAGAAGGAAAACGGGGTGGGGAGGGGGGTCGGTGAGCGAGAGAGAGAGGGGAGAAAGAGAGATGAGCGGAGAGGAGGAAGAGAGATGACACAGGGGAAGATGTACAGGGTAGGTGAGAGACAGAGGTGATGAAGCAGAGAACGGGGGGAACATGAGGGTGGGGATGAGGGATGGGTTATGGAGGGCAGAACGCGAGCGAGAGAGAGGGAGAGAGGGAGAGCGGGGAGAACTCATCTAGAGAAGGGAAAAGAAATGACAAAAGGGGGCCCAGAGCGAGTTTGGGGGATTTTATTGAAATAACTAGTCCTGAAACAATTACATTCCAGCCCAACTCCTATCGCCCCTCAAGGCTAAACTGCTCCGTCTGCGGTTGTCACGACGATCCCCTGATATCCATCAATCAAGCGATCCTTCCGAGGCGTGCGTGACAGGTAACTTTGTACAAAACAATGTATAAATAAGCGAGAGATTGTGTGTCCTTGTGGAATACAGGGTTTAGCGTCTGGAGCATGTTTGCCCGTGATCTGTGAGTAGTGCTTCTCATCTCCGTGGCACGCCGTGGATAATGATCAAAGATAGGTTCTTGTCTCGCCTTTCTGTTCAAGTCGTGATCGGAGAAAAGGAAGGAGTCCTTCTTAACAAACATGACACCTAGAAAAGGTTAAAGAAAACACTATGCCGAGAGTGTATCGATGTGGGCTGGGTTGCAAACGACTAGGAAAAAAACGACTTAATGGCCACTGGAATGACGTGGGAATGTGGTTTGAACACGGTTTGTTAATCCCTGGAGAAGAGGATTTCCATTTCTCCCTGGGGATGAGGGAATAGGGGCAGGGTCAGCCTTCTTAACTAGCACCTCTGAGACGGGCACGGCTTGAATATTTAGCTTGTTCCCCCCGAACAGGGAGGGAGAGCGTATGCATGTGGGGTAAGTTCTCCCACATGCATATCTTTGAAGCACCGAGGGGAGGTGACCTGTATAAGCACTAGGACTTCATTCTGCTGCCAAACTACAAGCACCACCACCACCACCACCACCACCACCAGCGACCCACTCAGCGAAAGAAACAGGCATTTAATTAGAACTTTATAGATTAGCTAGTCATTAGCAATAATCATGCTAGCAAGTACAATGCCTCAGTGACAATGTTGCTAATGCCTTGATGAATTAGCGCTGCCATCGGTGTGTCCGGGGAACTTTTTTAGAGAAAAGTCAAGCGAGCTCACACGCACCGAAGTGCACCTTTGTCCCCCCTCATTTATCTAAATAGACCGTTACACTCCTTGAGGCGATGAGAAGCGCAACCTAATACAACGCTTCTCTCTCACACACGGGTACTTGTGTCATGTCCGATCGATCCAGCGGTGTCACGACCTTCACGGTGAAACAGCTATCCCGCAAAAGAACATAATTTGATTCCCCTCCCCCGAAGTCGATGCACTTAGCCGAAGCTATTGTAAATTATTTCATTGCGAATTGTCTGATCGCAGAAGAATATCCTTCCCTCGCTCTCGGTCCACGACAGGGTTATAAATGACGGCCTGCCGCTGTAAATGGTAAATGGACTGCATTTATACAGCGCTTTTCTAAGCAGTGGCCACTCTGGTTAGAAAACAATGCTTTACAATATTGCCTAACATTCACCCATTCATGCACACATGAAGGGTTCACCATTCAACCGTGTAGGGCGACAACCAGCTCGTCGGGAGCAGCTAGGATGAGGTGTCTCACTCAGGGACACCTCGACACTCGGCGGGGAACGAAGTAGCAATCTCCCGGTTACCTCCTGGGATACATGCCGCCCCCCGCTGTGTTTTATCAGTTCCATTGTGCTTTTGCCGCCAAATTCATCAGCGTCTCGTTCCGGTTCGTGCCGAGTGCGTCAGAGATAATGAAACGGCCACGTCTCCTCCGCTGGTCCTTTCAGAGTGTGTCTGAAGGCTGCGCTGCCGAGCGACTCTGAGTGTGGTACACACACTGACCAGATTGCGCCTTTAATGCTCTGCAGTATTATGCCGCTGGGGGGGTTTTAATACCGCATGAGTCAACACACTTGACACATAATGTACAAATTTGACTCAGAATGGGGCACTAAAATGATGTGACAAAGGGCTCTCCGAGAGCTAAATATGCACGGTGGATGCCAGTGTTTAACTTGCGTTGACACAGTGGCGCCATAATCTTGAATAATACAGTGTTGCAGGAAAACAAGCTGCGACTTACTGCGAGGCATGAGGCTGGCGGTTTAAAAAGGGCTTTAGGGGATCTTTCAACGTCTTTGAGGATCCAGGCACGAGCAACGCCGTATGTGTACTCATGTGATGGAGATTGTAAAGCACAGTGGTTGTGGAGCCCAAATGTTGTTGGGTGACTTCATGTTGAAACTGACAATCCAAGGGAGCAACTGTTGTGTGTGTATATACATATACACACACACACACACACACACACACACACACACACACACACACACACACACACACACACACTATGATCTATATTATTACAACTATCGCCCTTCAATACTTGGCCATGGACATGTCAATAGCTCTTTCAATGTAAGAATGCGCACCCACACAGACACCCACCCACCCACAAACACACACACACACACACACACACACACACAAACACATATATATATATATGGTATAACAGTAGCCCTAGATTTTAGTTTCAAGTGAAGGCACCAAACAATATTTTGGCTCCATAACTACTGTGCTATATATATATACACACACACACACACACACACACACACACACACACACACACACACACACACACACACACACACACTATATATACATATATAGTATAAATTCATATATATTCCTATATATATATACACACATATACAACTATACACATATATTGTAACATAATATACTCATAACACCTTCATATGGTTGATAATCATCACCACCATCACAGCGTATGCTTCAACTTAACCACCGTAATGCAAGCATTCCACTTGGCATTCCGTTTCTTGTGGCTTTTCAAAGAGAAAAAAAAAAGGTTCTTTAAACTAGAAGTGAGGCGGGAAAAACGGGATCAAAAAGGCTCGCGCTACAGAGTCTGCCACCGCGACGCGGCAACAGGGGAGGGCCCAACCACAACCGCGTCAGCCAATTGGCATTCTGCTTAGCGGAGGCTCTAACCTTAATCCAAAGCCACCTTTTCTTCTGATTGTGCGCGTTTATCGTGAACAGCGAGGTTACAGTGAGAGGAGGCAGAAAAACGGATGAGTTGAGGGATCGCAGCGAGGCTGGGGGGCGTGGTAGGTACTGAGAAGGAGGTAGGCTGGTGGGGCAACACGGATGAGTGGGCAGCAAAACAAGATCGGGCAGCTACCCGGGGGGAATTGTTCCTTAACATCCATGGATCGCTTTAGCTTTTGTAAAGTAATCCTTGAAAAGGTGTGTGTGTGTGTGTGTGTGTGTGTGTGTGTGTGTGTGTGTGTGTGTGTGTGTGTGTGTGTGTGTGTGTGTGTGTGTGTGTGTGCGTGCGTGCACATGTGTGTGTTCACCCGTTTGTGCATGCACGTGTGTTTGTGTTTGCGTATGTTTATGTGTGTGCATCATTGCATGTGTGTGCATGTGTATGTGTGTGCTCACGTGTGTGTGAGTGTTTGCTAGCATGCAAGGCCACGGTATTATCACGCAAGCATGAGACACAATTACCTGCACGAAACGGAGGAGCTAATGAAAAACAAAAGGTGGGAATTAAGTGGAGAGAAACGTATTTTCTCCAGTCAACAATTTGCTTTACAGGCTAACCGTAGATGCTGTGGAATAATGCAGCGGGAAAAGGAAGACCTTAGGCCCTTTGGTAAGCAATTCTGTTTGCTGGAGATGAGGCAAAAAATATCAATAGCAAAAGAGAAAAAAATTGAACAATAGCACAAAGTGATCCTTGAAACTGCCGGGGGTATATTTCTAAAATAGTCCTAACAATGTCGAAGCGGTGCCTAACGCTGAGCACAGAAATCCACCTCGATCCGAGCGGAAATCCTATTAACAACTTCAGTGGCGCCTTCCCCGCGCTGCTACATATCACACCGGGCTAGAGCAGCCCATCCACACGCGTGTGAAGCCACTCAGCCCAGATTAGGTTTATCTTCATCCGAAAGTGCCGATATGAGTGCCCGCGTGAACGGAGCCGTGTGCCTGTGTCTGAAAGTGAAAATAACATCGCAACCGCGGCCGTGTGAATAATCTTCCATAGACTTTGGTCAATAGCCAATCGGTTGATCGATGGAATCACAATGAAGCCTTTTAAAATAATCAGAGGAGCAAATCCTACCAACCTGTCAGTTAAATCCAGAGGGAAAAATGGAAATGGGTTCTTCACCCGAGCCCACCGAGTGGGCGAACCAGCTTGTCGAGTTTGCTTATTAAATCAAAATGTAAATGTAAAAGGGCTTCCGAGAGGGCTCCGTACTTCTTTAAAGATTGCGTATTTAGAACAAAAACATCAACGGTATGATGGATCCTCTGGGATATTAAATACGTCGTGAGAACGCACATTACCAGCCGTTATTACCACTAAACGGCTCAAAGTCCTACCCTTAGGGTCCCCCTCTCTCAGAAACAAGCCCCCTACCCCTACCGGCTTTCAAGAGCCGTCTCTAAATGTCATGTTGAAATACTGTGAGACACACAAAACCTACAATACAGCTGGTAATTCAAAGGGAGATTGGCCAAGGTGAAGATTAACTGTACTGCCAATTATAATGCTCCAGCTGACACATTTTATTCACCTGCGATTTTATTAAATCTCTCCCTGAGCACACGACAGAATGGAGAGCTGCCAATGTCACATCACATTGCCTTAATATATTAGACGTTATTTGGAGCCTTTTAAAAACATTCATATTCAAGGCGGTGGATTTATTGAATAGAAGGAACATCGTTTGTTTGTACACTACTTTTAGTGACGTGTGAAGTCTCTGATCAAAATAAGGGTTTAAACCTGCACAGCTGGCCTTGAGTACCCTTCCGCAGATTGACGTTTGTAATAATAACAAACTAACACAATAAGCATAATGAGTATGCAACTATTTTTCAGCATTGTCGTCGTCGTTCTTTCTTTTTTTTGCCTTGTTCCTCATCAGAGCAGACAAACAACAGCCAACAACAAAAAGGGAAGATAAGCAAACCTTGAACACGAACAATAAACGCGGCGAGGGTATTGAGCGGTCAGTGATAAAAGGGCCTGATCGAAGGACAACATGACAACCGCCGCGTTAACTTTTCACAACAAACTCGGGAATAAGTGATGCACCGTCATTACAAATGAAAAAAAAAAACGAAGAACTACTCAAACAAAACCCAGCTTCCTTCGGGAGGGTCCTGAGAGTCTGGCTTATTGGGCCCGGGTGTGAGGGGCCCTGATCGCGGGGCCCCGAAGGCGTGCCTGCTTGGAGCCCGCTCGCGGTCTGGTAAATGATGCATCGAGAATGGGCGCCGCGGCTACCAGTGACCAACCACGACAGATTGGCTTCGGACACATGCGCGTCTACGCGTGCCAAGAAACACACAGACAGGTGCTTATGGTGTGTGTGTGTGTGTGTCTGTGTCTGTGTCTGTGTGTGTGTGTGTGTGTGTGTGTGTGTGTCCGAGTGAGTGAGTGAGTGGGAGGAGGGGGTGGGAACCTAATATGTCTACACAAACATTGACTTACTTTCTCTCTCTCACATAGACACACACACACACACACACACACACACAAACGCACAACGACACACACACCCACACACACATATATATATATGCATGGAGGCCAACCTTGGCAGACGGGCGGAGGTCCATCCATCTGCAGCCTCTCTCCGAGCCGGCAGGTCAGAATCTCACTGCCCACCAGCGTGAACCCGGGCAGGCACGAGTAGCGGATAATGTCCCCTGTGAGAACATTCAGACACGCGCAGATGCGCAGGCACACATGCACAGGCGCAAACACACAGGCGTACACACACACACACACACACACAGGAAGGCACACACACACACACGCAGGCGCAAACACACACATGCGCAGAGGCACAGGCATGCAATCACACACACACACACACACACACACACAAAAGGCACACACATACACACGTACACACACGCAAACACAGCCACACACACACACATGCAATCGCAATCACATGCAAGCACACACACACACACACACACACACACACACACACACACACACACACACACACACACACAGAAACACCGGCACAAACAGGCCAAACAGACACACACACAAACACAAACACAAACACAAAAAGAGATTATGTTAGTTATGGCATAATCAGTATAAAAACGTTTACAATACGACTCTACAATGATCTCAATGTTTTCCAATTTGGAATTCTATTCCCATAGTTAGCATAAGCACTGCATTAATAAGACTCTATAAAGCTTGTGGACAGCTGCGGGCATCTGGACAGTCACAGGCCAGCGACGGACACACACCAGCATAGGCATGCAACAACACTTCCCACTCAAAAGACCAGACGCTGGCTAGGCACTGCCGTCGTCCAACAAAACTACCAAGCCCGGCTCAGCCATCACAGCAGCCCCCCTCCTCTGCAGAGACCTCATTAGCCATATCTCTAAAGCAACACACAATGTATTATGGAAGGGACAGGGTTGAGCAGAGTCCGCCCGACGTGATCAAAACACCCTCGTGGGCCGAGGAGAGGAGGAGCGGAGAGAGAGTCGGAGGAAGGAGAGAACGAAATGGAGTGACAGGGCTGAAACTGGACACACAGCAACACAACGCAATGTAAACAAAGAACATTTGTGTGGGTGTGTGTTTGTTTGTGTGCGTGTGCGTGTGAGGATGTGCATGTGTAAGAAGTGGGTGAACAGGCAGACGAAGGTGACTGTTGTGAGCATGTGGCCCAATGAATATATAATACTGTCACTCCCCTTCAAAGAGACAGAACAGCTGTAAATGGAACGACAACTCGGATTTACAAAGGCATGAATACACAATCACGGTGAGGTGAAAGACGGCTTACTTCTAGAAACAAAAACATCAGTATCAGTCGACCAACTTCAAAGAACTACACATTGGATCAGTGAGGATCTAAAAACAGGATCTAACAACGTATAATACATCACACATCACAGAAGGGATGTTTCAAGTAATCACATGGACTATCGCCTCAGAACAATGTCAAAAAAGGAATATTGATATACCGTGTGCGCCAGCCCTGCTCGGGGTAACACCTGTGACCTGTTACCTCACCTGCGACCTGTTACCTCACCTCGACCGATGAGTCTACACCCGTGTGAGGGCTAAAACCTGTGACAGTGCGAGTACCGTGTGTCTACAGTGCTTTGAGGCTACAAGCCTACAAGGGCTACAAACTGTGATGGTTTGACTACAGTGTGTCTACAACTGCTTTGATGCTTCACTTATGTAAGGGCTAAAACCGATAATTGTGACTACTCTGTGTCTACCAGTGCTTCGATGTTACACCCGTGCCTTTCTGCGTGCGAGGGGCGCCCCAGTGACAACACCCCCAAGCCAGCTCTGTCTATTTACCCATCTGAGCATGACAGCGTGTGGTGTGGTGCGCTTTAATCTTCTTTTGATGTATTTTCTTTCTCTTTTTTGTGCAGGTGCAATATGCTGACTCATTTTAGGTTGGTTTAGAGAAGACATTTGTGTAATCTCAAACTGAGTCTTGCAGTTAAAAGATGTATTTATCAAGTCACGTAGACCTGTCAGTTACGAACAGAACTATAAGCGACGCAATGTTAAGCAGAGAATACACCCCAGACAGAACGGCTCCGGTAAAGGCTTACATTATTTAGTAGATAAGTAGACTATGATACTACTTATAATAAATGCAAAAAAACAAAATACATATATATGCGAAAGAACAAATAATTAGGAATCTAGCAGTTAAGAAATGCTCTCTGCACTTGTGGTGTTGTGCGTCCGACACAACACCACAAAGTCCGAACAACAACACTTATTTTGCCGAGTTCTACCGTACATCCTATCGTTGAATGTGAACGATTGTCTGAGGAGACGTTTGCTGTAGTTTGTTTGTTTTAGAGCGACAGAATGCACACTGTCATATCCGCAACGATGTCAAATCAACGTTCAATAATACATCTGCCTGCGTCATACTTTGCAGACTATATAATTTATACCGACAGAACACAGTTATATTTCACATTAGCGCTATCCTGAGTGACCTCCTCCGCTCCGGGCGCAGAGCTGCTCTCCGCCGGGGCTGGGTTGAGATGGTGGCTCTGTTGGCCGCAGGCTCACCACAGCTTCGTGGGCGCGTGCCTTCGCGGCCATTTCATCTCGCGTCTCTTTTTTATCTCTGGCGGGTGGGCGCTCGCGTCCCTTTATCTAGCGTGGATGGGCGCTCGCGCTCCCAATTCCTGCCACATTTCCTGTGTCCCCGATATACATCTCAAAGTCAGCTAATAAACGCCCCCCCCCCCCCCCCCCGGATACACCCCTGATCGTAGGGGTGGGGTCTCAATCCCCCGCAACCCCCAACCTCGCTGATTGGTGTAGCTTGCACTTCCTCGTAACATGATTAGGAGTCAATCACAGAAGGCTGACAAAGGAAAAATAAGTTTCGTGCTTATTTACTTATTTTGCTACTACCATGCTACTGTGATTGAATACATTGTAAATACTAAGTTGAAAATGTATGTAAGATTTGCTATTTTCTTAATTGGAATGTATAACTTTAATTTCGAGCGGATCTTTGTTACATCTTTTGGTGTTGTGTTAAACTTGTGTCTAGTTTTTCTAATTGTCCATCACACAAACCACGACTGGAAGTTAAATCGCATGCCATATATACTGTGCTCGATTCCGCCATCATATCTTTGATCCCGACACCAAAGAACAACGAAACAACAGCGTGACAAACCTATTTCAAACTCCTCGTTGTCCGCCAGGATGTTGGCGTTGACCACAGGCGCCGGCGGCTGACATATTCTCAGCTGGTACGCTGTGGGGAAAGACGAATAAGGAGAAAGAAGGCACGGGTGAGAGACATGGCAATCAGGCCACATCGCCTGTGAGTGTGCACGAGAGACGGTGTGACCGGACCGTACCGGCTGTGTGAGCGTGTTGTGTGTATCTGTGAATTCATTTCCCCCCTCGGCCCCATTCTTACCCACCCTGCCCGTCAGACTAGAACTAGATTAGACCATAAATTGCCGTCTATTACGGCCGCGGGGTAATTAAAGGATCATTGGTAATTTAACCACTATCAGGTACTCTTTAATCATTCATCAGTGATGCTGCTGCCCTCTCTTCCCCCCCTCCCCCCTCCTCCAATCCCTCCTTTAATAGCACGGCCAGAGAACGGCCATCGGAAGCTATTCATCATTCATCATTAGAGGGGAGAGGAGCGCAGGCCGACAGGATAAGGAGCGGAATAACGGCTCAGACGAGATAAATAACGGAAAAAATAGCACAATGCGGCAGAGGGAAACCGAGGGGGGGGGGGTGAAAGAAAGGCGAAAACCAAAGTAAACAGGAAGTGAATGGGCGACTGAAGAGTTTCTTGTCCGCCCCGCGTTCACCATTAGCACCCACTCATCCCCGCAGGAGGCCACGGTTTGGGCGCGGGGATCAAATGAATAACTGCCATTATCGCAATTTGCCGATGCCATGATGGGGATGGGGAGGGTGTGTATGTTTCTGTGTGTGTGTGTGTGTGTGTGTGTGTGTGTGTGTGTGTGTGTGTGTGTTTCTGTGTGTGTGTGTGTTTCTGTGTGTGTGTGTGTATGCGTGTGTGTGCGTGCCTGTAGTTATTTTTGCAGGAGTGAGGGAGGGGAAGAAGGGAGGGTGAGGGGCGGGGAGTGGGAGGGAGTTACCATGGTAACACAGCACGAAGAAGCCGCTGGTGCTGAAGTCGCTGTGGAACTTGATGAGGACCTGGTTGGCGGTGGTGGACACACCCTCTTGGGCAGAGTTCCCACTGAACTGGCCAATCTGGGGAGAGGCCTGGTCAGGGCCGTCCCTGCAGAGAGAGAGAGAGAGAAGCAGAGAGAGAGAGAGAAGCAGAGAGAGAGAGAGAGAGAGGGAGAGAGAGAGAGAGAGAGAGACAAGCAGAGAGACAGAGACAGAGAGAGAGAGAAGCAGAGAGAGAGAGAGAAGCAGAGAGAGAGAGAGAGAAGCAGAGAGAGAGAGAGAGAGAGAAAGAGAGAAGCAGAGAGACAGAGAGAGACAGAGAGAGAGAGAGAAGTAGAGAGAGAGAGAGAAGCAGAGAGAGAGAGACAGAGACAGAGAGAGAGTGAGAGAAGCAGAGAGAGAGAGAGAAGCAGAGAGAGAGAGAGAAGC
Source organism: Pollachius pollachius (assembly GCF_949987615.1). Taxonomy (NCBI): domain Eukaryota; kingdom Metazoa; phylum Chordata; class Actinopteri; order Gadiformes; family Gadidae; genus Pollachius; species Pollachius pollachius. The sequence continues at coordinate 46,824,038 of NC_136934.1, read as the reverse complement.
AGAGAGAGAGAGAGAGCGGGAGAGAGAGAGAGAAGCAGAGAGAGAGACAGAGAGAGAGAGAGAGAAGCAGAGAGAGAGAGACAGAGACAGAGAGAGAGAGAGCGAGAGAGAGAAGAAGAAGCAGAGAGAGAGAGAGAAGCAGAGAGACAGAGAGAGAGAGAGAGAGAGAGAGAGAGAGAGAGAGAGAGAGAGAGAGAGAGAGAGAGAGAGAGAGAAAGAGAGAGAGAGAGAGCGAGAGAGAGAGAGAGAGACATTAGAAACAATCTTGCCTAATGTCACTTACTCAGTTATTTAGTGGAGATCAAGGAACACCGGGGGTCATATCAGCCTCTGAACGATATTCAGTGAGAATATCAGACCTCATTTTGGACACGAATCAAAGCAATCAAATATCCCTTTTTTATCAATATGAATATTAGTTCATGTTAGCCCAAGAGACAGCAGGAAAATAAAGAAAGGCTTGCTTTGCCTCTCACATAGTCTGACGTAAAATTAACAATAAGGGTAAAGAGTAAAAAATAATGATATGCATTAAAAGAATACAGGTTAGCTATTTACCAACAGAAACCACACAGCCTTCAGGGAATCCCACATGTTGATTTCCAAGAATTGAATGGAGTCTGCCCACGAGGGGCGAGACATAACGCAACCCGACGTGGGCACAGCTTGAAAAGTGCTGCCTAGCATAGGACGCACTTACCCCATAAAGCCCTTGTATATACAGCTTGACATTACTGGCCAAGGCACAGGGCTGAGGCGTGAACAAGAGCCCCTATATGAAAGAGTCCTCGCCTTCCTCTTTGATCGCCATAGGCAAATAAGCTGTGCACTAAGCTGCATTTGTCCGCCTCCATTATCTGTAATTGCCACATTTGCACACCGAGAGAATGTCCTAAAAGGGTTGTGTGTGCTGGGAAAATATCACTCACACGTCATCACTCACAGCAAACCTCCCGCATTTACGTTTCTGCACAGCTAATATCTTACTACTATAAGCAGGCCTGTCGCGCCAGTTACTCGAGTTACTCAAATGCGCATGTGCCAACGCCAACGCATATATACACCGCAAGCTAGCACATGCGCACAAACATACACGGAAATGCACACACATGCAGACACACTACACACACACACAATGACGCACACACACCACACGTCAACGCAAAGGCAGCAACACATACACGGAAGCAC
>NC_136934.1:46805347-46817847 GCF_949987615.1 Pollachius pollachius | reverse complement strand
ATACGTTTAACCGACGAATGCGTCGGTGGAGGTGGAGGTGGGGGAGGACGGCCAGCGGGATCACCTTCGCAGCGGGGGACGGGGTGGTTCCAGTTGCGGCTGACCCCGTGCAGGCAGGTGAGGGAGGGCCTCCCCCAGCAGGGTGTAGCCCGGCAGGCACTCGAAGGAGATGGTCATCCCCACGCTGTAGTCCCGGCCAATCACTATGCCGTTCCGGAAGGGCCGCGGGTCCGGGCACCTCTGCAGCTCGTAGGCTGAGGGAGGGAGGAGGAGGCAAAGGAAGGTTTGGGTTCGGGTTCCAACAATCTGTACCTTTCTCGAATCTTTTTTTCTGGGGTCGCGTTAAAGCCGATTATTGACGTTGGGCGCGTTAAAGCCGATTATTGACGTTGGCCGCGTTAAAGCCGATTATTGACGTTGGGCACAGTGCGCGCTTTTTTTTTTTTGAGGGATTTGAGGGTTTGGAATTTAGACCGAAAACACGGCCTTGATTGTGTACACTTGTAACCTCGAAGCCTTCGTTGCCGTCAAAATAAGAGCCGAACAAATACGTTTGGACAAAGCGCACCGAAAATGCAGCTCTTGTTGAACAAAACTGGCAGAATGAAAATAAACGACATTCAATAGCTATACCGTGACGCTACAAAGTGACGGTTGACGCAATTTAGTACCCATTCCTAAAAGAGGCACAAAAAAAAAAATCATGAAAAGAAACACCATTCAGTCAATGTTTCTTTAACGATGGAGGTTGAGGAAACTCATGAATGTCTGATTCGGCTTGCGTAGTTCGACATTGTTTGCATTACCACTCTACAAATGTCACCCCCGCGGTCATGGGAGCCAATTTTAAAATATGAAAACAGGATATTGTAACATATTTCACGCTCCCTAAGCCTCAATCAGAGCAGCTTGGCTTTTGCACTTTTCAGACAGTGCCTTGGTTTCCCGTGGTCAACGCTATTGTCCACTCGATACGATGCACAAGGCCACGGGCCAATGAGATCCACCGATACAACCGCCCCGGACCGCCTTCTATAGACACTTTTATTGAGTGGCTCAAAGTGAGTGTGACCTTACAACCTCCCCATACCAACACACACTACAAATACACATAACAAATATCACACAAACCCAACAAAGAAACTACACCTAACACACACAACAAAGACACTACACTTAACACACAAAGACACATAACACACACACACACACAAACAACACACACATATACACTACGATAAAAACAAACACTACGCATAACACACACACTTACACTGCACATAACACACAGACAGACAGACAGACAGACAGACAGACAGACAGACAGACAGACAGACACACAGACACACAGACACACACACACACACAGCCCTCCCTGTTACCCTGGTAGACGATGTGGAAGCCGGGCTTGTTCTGGGAGTAGTCGCTGTGGAAGAACATGGTGGTCTCGTGGGTGGTGCTGAAGAGCGCGTCGGGCACGGCGCCGCCGCTGAAGCGGTCCACGGCGGTGCCCGCGTCCAGGCTGCCGCTGCGAACCTCCAGGTAGTCGTGCACCGCCTCGGTGGAGAAGTTCAGGAACTGCATGTGGATGCCTTAGGGGGGTGGGCAGGGAGCCATGGGGGGTGAGAGGAGGTTACTGCACCCTGGTCCCGAAAACACACGACACACAGCTACAAACACCAATAAACACAGACAACCGCCTAAAAACATAAAGACATCAACAAAACACGGGACACACACCTACAACTGACAATAAACACAAACAACTACAAACAAACACCAACAAATAGACAAATACAAACCAGGAAACACCGAAAAATATCAACAAACAACCAACTAACAAGCACAAACACACACCAACAAAAACACCAGCAAACTCCAACTAACATCAACAAACAAACAAAAAAACGACAAACACCAACCATCAAACACTGACACAAAGCAACAAAACACCAACAAACATCAACAGAATCTTTTTTTACAAACATCAACCACCAAACACTGACAAATATCAACAGACACAGACCAACAAACGCAAACCAAAAACAAACACAGACAAAAACCAACTAACATCAACAAACCAACAAACACTGTGTGAGTGAGGGGGAGGTGCGAGTGGTTGCTATAGAGAGTGAGATAATGATCGAGAGAGAGTACACAACATTGTTTTGGCCGTTTTGTTTTGGCTGCGTCTGACAGCCACAAAGACAAACGTCTTATAACCACGACGATGGGTCTGAATTAGGGAACGCTAAGTGTAGGGAGCGGGGAGTGGAGGATGGCAATGGAGAAGGATATTAGAGGGGCCCTGGAGGTGAGGGGGGTCAAAGATAAGTGGAGGGAAAACAAAACCCACACACAACACAAACACACACACACACACACACACACCGTGGAGCAGAAGAGAAGAGAGGAGAATGAGGACGAGCAGAAAAAAACACTGAGGTGACTGCAGTAGAGAGAGAGAGACAGCGACAGAGAGAGTAAGTAAGAGAGTATGAGAGATAAAGAAGGGAGGCGAGAGAGGTAGAGAGAGAAATAGAGAAATATAGACAGAGAAAGAGTAAGAGAGACATACAGACGGATAGAAAGACGGACATACAGACAGAGAGACAGAAAGACAGACAAACCAACTGATGCACAGAGGGAGAATAAGAAAGAGAGGGGGGGGGAGAGAGAGAGAGACCGAGTGAGAGAGAGACACAGACATCCAGGCAGACAGACGGCGACAGAGAGAGGTGAGGGGGTGGTGACAGAGCGACGGACATCCAGACAGACAGACATCCAGGCAGACAGACATCCAGGCAGACAGACCGAGGGAGGGAGAGGGAGAGAGACAGACACACAGACATCCAGAGAGACAGACATCCAGAGAGACAGACCGAGGGAGAGAGAGAGACACACAGACATCCAGACAGACAGACATCCAGACAGCCGACAGGCAGGCCGAGAGAGGTGAGGGGGAGGTGACAGAACAACAGACATCCAGACAGACAGACTGAGGGAGAGAGGGAGAGAGACAGACACAACACAGACATCCAGACATCCAGACAGACAGGCAGGCAGGCAGGCAGGCTGAGAGCGAGGTGAGGGGCGGTGACAGACCGAAGCCGATGGGGAGCTGGACCCTCCAGCTGCAGTCCAGGCTGCTCTGGTAGTTCCCCGGGAAGCCGGGGCTGAGGATGACACCCCTGAAGTCCATCATGGAGCCTCCGCACTGAGCTGCAGGGGGTGGCCAGGGGGAGAAGAGCATGTCACCACTGTCCCCACGGGGGAGAAGAACAGAAAGGCACTCGATCAGAGGGGAAAGGATGAAGGAAAGTACATGGGAAGTGAGACGGAGAGGATGATCAAACACTCAAACAAGTGTTGGTGTGTTGTTTGTCTGTTGTGTGTGTGTGTGTGGGGGGGGGGGGGGCTGGTGGCTGTGTGTATGTCTATAGTTAGTGTCTGTTTGTGTGCTATGTGTGTGTGTGTGTGTGTTATGTTGGTCTGTCTGCCATCTGTCGGTCTGTGTGTGTGACTTATGTCTGTGTGTGTTATGTGTGTGTGTTTGTTATGTGCTATGTGTTATCCGTGTGTGTCTCTGTGTGTGTGTGGCCGTGTGTGTATTATGTCTGTCTGTCTGTGTGTGTTGGTGCGTGCGTTATGTGTGTGTGTATGTATTTTATCTCTGTGTGTATGTGGGCCTGTGTGTGCATGCTATCTGTGCGTGTGTGTGTGGGGTCTCCTGGATGATGGGTACATCAAAGAGGAGCCTGTGCTCTCCGTACCCATGATAAGTGTTTGCTGGAGTGTAACCCTTTGTGTTGCTTACTTACTCACTTACTACATAATACGGGAATGTTCTTCCCTTTGTGTGCATCCCCATAATATACATCTCCACTATAATCTCTTGTGTTGAAGTGGACATAAATACACACAAGTATTTCAAGCCTGTGTGTGTGAACGGCTTTATCTTCTACTGGGCGGTGCATCGTGTGAGACTCTGTTTCAACACACGGGAACGCTCCCAGCTGTGCAACCCTGGGTATTAAAACCAGTGGGGAGGGTGAGAGAGAGAGAGAGAGAGAGAGAGAGAGAGAGAGAGAGAGAGAGAGAGAGAGAGAGAGAGAGAGAGGAGAGGGAGAGGGAGGGTGAGAGAGAGAGGGAGAGAGAGAGAGAGAGAGAGAAGGAGAGAGAGAGAGAGAGAGAGAGAGAGAGATGAGAGAGAGAGAGAGAGGGTGAGAGAGAGAGAGAGAGAGAGAGAGAGAGAGAGGGAGAGGGGAGAAGGAGAGAGAGAGAGAGGGAGAGGGTGAGAGAGAGAGAGAGAGAGAGAGAGAGGGAGAAGGAGAGAGAGAGAGAGCGAGAGCAAGAGCGAGAGCTGGAGATAGACAGCGAGAAAGAGAGAGACAGAGAGAGAGAGAGCGGTGAGCGAGAGAGAGAGTGGGTGTTAGTGTCGGTGTTTGTACAGAGGGGGTGAATGGGTTTACCCGAGTGACACACAGCACCTACGGAGCTGGCTACTTCACACATCCCCCCACCCCACCCGCCTCAGACATCCCGCCTCCCCCTCTCTCTCACCTTCTCCCTCCCTCCCTCTCTTTCTCTCTCTCTCTCTCTCTCACTCTTCTCTTTAACAACAGATTGGACTGGCTGTGAAGGTCATGCCCTCCTCCACACACCACCTCACAACCGGGCCTTCCACACACACACACACACACACACACACACACACACACACACACACACACACATCCCCAGGCCTGTCTGTTCATGTAATTACAGCCACTGGAAGTACGGATGTAAACGGATGGCTAGAGTCCCCCCCCCCCCCACTTGACAGGCCTATTCGGGGCTAAGTGGCCCCCTACAGCGGTGCTGCTGCAGCTGGTGGTGGTGGTGGTGGTGGTGGAGGAGGAGGTGGAAGTGGTGAGGGTGGTGGTAGAGGTAGTGGTGGAGGAGGTGGAGGAGGAGGTAGTGGTATTGGTGGTGTTAGTGGTGATGGTGGAGGTGGATGGTGGTGATGGGTGGTGGTAGAGGTGGTGGTGGAGTAGGAGGTAGTGGTATTGGTGGTGTTAGTGGTGATGGGGGAGGTGGATGGTGGTGAGGGTGGTGGTAGAGGTGGTGGTGGAGGAGGAGGAGGTGGAGTAGGAGGTAGTGGTATTGGTGGTGTTAGTGGTGATGGGGGAGGTGGATGGTGGTGGAGGAGGAGGAGGTGGAGGAGGAGGTAGTGGTATTGGAGGTGTTAGTGGTGATGGGGGAGGTGGATGGTGGTGGAGGAGGAGGAGGTGGAGGAGGAGGTAGTGGTATTGGTGGTGTTAGTGGTGATGGGGGAGGTGGATGGTGGTGAGGGTGGTGGTAGAGGTGGTGGTGGAGGAGGAGGTGGAGGAGGAGGTGGAGGAGGAGGTAGTGGTATTGGTGGTGGTGGTGGAGGAGGAGGTGGAAGTGGTGAGGGTGGTGGTAGAGGTAGTGGTGGAGGAGGTGGAGGAGGAGGTAGTGGTATTGGTGGTGTTAGTGGTGATGGGGGAGGTGGAAGTGGTGAGGGTGGTGGTAGAGGAGGAGGAGGTGGAGTAGGAGGAGGTGGAGTAGGAGGTAGTGGTATTGGTGGTGTTAGTGGTGATGGGGGAGGTGGATGGTGGTGATGGGGATCTGAAGGGACCACCGGCCAGCCATCTGGGTTGAGAGGCGGAGAAACAACCCCATCGGGGGGGGGGGGTACACGGCCTGTATCATCATCAGTGACACAGACACGACTCCTCTGTGTAACTGAACAGTGGGGAGGTGGGGTGGTGTGGAGTGGCCGCGCCACTAATGCGGCCGTAATGACGGAGGAGCGGGCAGGCGAGAGGAGAGGAGGAAACACACTTAACGGCACCGCCCGCCTCCGCCTGAAGGTCGGACCCATTCCGCCAGAGCCAGAGAGCGTTTACACGAGGAGCGCGGAGAGGGTGGTGTGTGCGGTGCGCATTGACTTGCCGTTCCCTTGATGAAACGAAGTGTGTGCGCGCGTGTGTGTGACCGTGTGCGTTTGAGTGTGTACCAAATGCCAATTATACATGGGAGATTATGCGCTCATATGCAAGCGCACATGTGTCCTTTGAGTGCTTTGATATTTCTTGCTACGGGGCGTGTGTAATGGAGGTGGAATGCGTGTGTGTGTGTGTGTGTGTGTGTGTGTGTGTGTGTGTGTGTGTGTGTGTGTGTGTGTGGTACGTGTGTGTGTGTGTGTGTGTGTTTGTGTGTGGTACGTGTGTGTGTGTGTGTGTGGTACGTGTGTGTGTGTGTATGTATATGTGTGTGTGTGGTATCGTGTGAGTGTGTGTGTGTTTGTGTGTGGTACATGTGTGTATGTGTGTGTGTGCTTGTGTGTGATACGTGTGTGTGTGTGTGTGTGTGTGTATGGTACGTGTGTGTATGTGTGTGTGTGTTTGTGTGTGGTACGTGTGTGTGTGTGTGTGGTATGTGTGTGTGTGTGTGTGTGTGTGTGTTTGTGTGGTACGTGTGTGTGTGCGTGTGCGTGTGTGTGTGTGGTATGGTGTGTGTGTGTGTGTGTGTGTGTTTGTGTGTGGTACGTGTGTGTGTGCGTGTGCGTGTGTGTGTGTGGTATGGTGTGAGTGTGCCATGAGGGGGCTCATAAAGACCCTGACTAGAAAAGTGTGGAGCTTGCATCTCCCTGTCATCTGTCGCCGTGGAGACCCACATTAGAGCTGTCAGGGGGCCTGCAGACTCCCGTCGGGGGGCTCAGGGCTCTAACGGCACTGGAGACGAGCCAGGCAGGGGCTGGGAGGGGGGGGGGGGGGTTGGTGGCTATCGATTCATGGCTGACAATCTCCCTGGAATGGGGCCGAGACGTCCCTAAATGGAACAGCAAGTCCTCTGACGTAGGAACCCGTGCTGCTCTGCATGTGTTTGTAGTTGTGCGTGTGTGTGTCAGCATGTGTATGTCTGTGCATGTACACATAAGTCTGTGTGTGCGTGGTTGCGTGTGTGTTTCGGCATGTGTGGGTCTGCCTGTGGATGTATCTGCGTATGTATGTGACTTTGTGTGCACACACCAAAGTGTGTGTGTGTGTGCATTTGTGCGTGTGTGTGTGTGTCTGTGTGTGCTCATGTGCGTAGTTGCGCGTGTGTGTCGGCATCTGTAAGTCTGTGTGTGTGTATGTGTCTGCGTGTGCACACACAAGTCTGTGTGTGTGAGCGCGTAAGTAAATGAGAGGGAGGACTGAGAGGGAGACGGGGAGGGAAACAGTGGGGATTGAAGAGCGGGAGAAAGAGCGAGAGCGGGAGAACCAACAGGCATAGAAGACCGGGGGGCAGAGAGACTTTAGGAGTTGCAAATGTGGCTCCTATATCGATAATATGATCTCCAACCAGACGGGCGTGCACGCACACACACACACCCTGCCTGTACCGGGGAATACATTACCTAAACACAGGGGCACGGGGTAATTCCACCTTCTGACAGGACCAGGCATGCACGTAATATATGCATTACCCTGTTGGAGACAAGAAAAACAACAAGAACAATAAGAGCACGACACACTACACGCACACGGCTGTTGCCAAAAACAACTAGAGAAGAGCTAACAAACAGAGCTGCACAGGGCAAACACTCAAAATATTTGCTTGACCGATCTTTCGGCTCCTTGTTTTTCCTCGCCTGTTGTGTTTTTGTTTCCCATTTAAACATCTCTCTCCCGGAGAAGCTTTGATGGTATGAGTGTCGGTGAGACTGCTTACGATAGGCGCACGCCGTTTGAGGATCAGTCAGGATGTACCGCATTATATCCACTAATTGACAATCATTAAATAAATGACACACATCCACCAATTATCCTCCGAGCCGGCTGCCTACGGAGCGGGGTGTGCCGGCGACATAACAACGCTTGCTGCGATCCTAAATCATTCACATCAGGCTGGGAGTAAAGGGGGGAGGGGGTTGCAGGAAAGCGAAGGGGCCGGATTCACAAGCATTCTAGCATTCGCACAAACGAGGGTTTGTGCGATGGCCTCCGGTGCCGACCTGCCAGGGTAAGTCTCGGTCAGTAGATGTGTGGACGGGAGAGGAGAGGAGCCTGCTCCGCGGGCTGTGTGCTAAAGTGAATGTGAGGGAGAGGGGGAAAGAAATATGAGTGCGATGGGGATTATGTGGACTGCTGTTAACACCGTCCGCCGCCCTCGGCGCTGCATGGCTCGGCCGCTCCGAGACGTCACGGCTATCTTAGCCCCGGCCGGCACGGGGGGAGAGAGGGGGGGGGGGGAAAGCTGCTTTGTAAAAGTGCACACATATGCATTGGGGAATTTGTTCGTCCGCACGCGCGCACACACGCATAAACTCACAAACACACACACACATGCGTTCACACGCAAACACATGCACGTTCGTTCACACGCACACTTCTTAATCGCTTATCGTTTAATGCAAGCAAACACACGGCAAATACTCCCATGACAAAAACAACTTGGACCTCGTCTCTCTCTACATGTCTCTTACACACACACACACACACACACACACACACACACACACACACACACACACACACACACACACACACACACACACACACACACACACACCAAACCCTTGCAGTGGCACTCATTTCCATTGCATGCTCCCCTGTCACGATGGCCCCACATCCCAAAGCGTAGCGTTCCGGACCGCGGCACCACATGGGGATTGGCGGCGGTGGCGGCGGTGGCGGCGGTGGCGGCGGCGGCGGCGGCGGCGGTGTAAAAAAACACACGTACCTGCAAGGTGAAGCCCTGGTCGCACTGGAAGGACACCATGTCGCCCACCGTGTAGCGGTCGCCCACTTTCTGGCCGTTACTGGGGGGCAGCGGCTCCGGGCACGAATCCAAACCTATTGCTTAGGACAGAGTCACAACACACAGGGGTGCACGGCCATCATTCTTCTGCAGTATTTACATTTACTTTTACATTAGGGGGCATTTAGCAGACACCTTTGTCCAAAGAGACTGACAATAAGCACATTTGTCAGAAGAAAGAGAATCAACAGCATATCGCTGTCGGTACAGTAAGGATGTTCATAGAAACAAGTGCCAAGCACTAACTGCGACAGCAAAGAGAACACTAAGCCCAACATGACCCCAGTGTGACGATATGCCGGAGCTGGACCGGTGTGCATAACACAGCGTATTTAACAGCCAACCGACGGAAAATGTGTATTTCTTTTAATGGCCTGACACTGTACTGTATGCGGAAGAAAGTGGATATACCCGGTAATTAACTGAAAACCAAACGTTTAAACCTCGTAATTACACAGTGGCTTGTTTTAATATGCTTGTAATTGCATAATAATTGAGTTAGAGTAAGGTCCCCCCCCCCCACTGCGCTCTTCGTCGTCACAGTGGAGGAGGAGGAAGGGCGGGGACTAGGAGACGCTGATAGATATAGATATTCTACTGGTGGTTGTAATCATAAATCCTTCCCTCAGTGATCTGGAGCAATCACTGTGAAATTACAGAAGCCATCTCTCTCTGAAGGGTTCCCTGACAGCCGCGCTAAGCATCACAGGGCCCCGCACTCAGATGACAGCGTCAGGGCGCCTGGACGCTGTGTTCTGGGCTAGCCTCGCTACGTGGCGTCCAGGTCAACTGACATATTGGGTTTGAGTGCAAATCGAAATTGCGAGAAAAAACGGAAAATAAGCTCTGCGCAAAGTACAGAGGGTAAGATGTAAGAGCTTTTATCTGAGTATAATTTTTTAGAAATGGCGAATCCATCCGTCAGCGATTAGTGGGGGAAATGCGCTTTGAGGATATCAGTTTGGAGTTGGCAGCATGTGCCTCGGTGTGAGCCAATTTCCATTTTAGACTGCAAATCCATCCTGCCGGCCAATCACAGGTGCTTTAACGCAACACACCGCTTCTCATTGGCAGAGAAACGTTGAGAGGGAGGGAGCTTTCAATGGAAGGCATGTTTTACCAGCGTTTTCTTCCAAAAATCGTACTCTCTTCGCCCCGATCTGCTCTCTCTCTCCACAACTCTCGGGATCTAACCTAAAGCTGCTCTGAGTGTGGTCGAGTAAAGGATGCCGTCAGGCGTGCCTTTGAAGGTGAATGAGAGAGAGCTGTTCCTAATGGTGCAGTAATATGTTAATTCCTGTTTTTTGGGTTGCCTCCAACCATTTGGAGCTTTTCGGTTCAGCTGTGGTTGCCAAACGCAGGGAGAGAGGTATGCTCAGCAGAGACCGGGAGGGACGGTGTATTATTTATGATCCCATGATGCAACCTAAACACGGCACAGTGCTGAGTCACAAGGTCTCCCACACCACGTTTCGTAATGAGCAAAAGCAGGCTGCCAGGTGAGAAGCATAGATCACAGAGCAGACACACACACAAAACACACACACACACAGACACTGAACCCTTCGTACTGATGCAACAAGGTCCAGAGGAACAGAAAGAGTGTTTGATGTGGAGTGATTGAATGTAAACATGTCACTAACACTGTGATGACGGACCGAAGCACTGATTAAAAAAAGACACCAGTGAACTCTCTGAGCTACAGTCAGGGAGGAAAACCAAGACACACACACACACATACAAACACTCACCAGCTAACACACACACCCACACCCACACACAGCGATGAGGTAACAGCAGGTCTGCCATTGAAACTAGCCCACTGGAGGATTTGAGAAGCTCATTCCCTCCGTTCCAGGAGAAGTTTCAAGGAACCAAAGCCGCAAGATGTCTGCCAGTAGTAGTTTGATATTAAGGTGGAAGACATGTAACGTGAAACATCAAGCGTGGAATAAATGTTTCACCAAACAGGTCCCTCCTACGGTGTAATGGCTGCCGCAGCCGTTTAGAGCTCTCTGTTGCGCTCAAATAATTATATTCAGTATTTTATTGCTGAACATCATCAAAATAGAGGGTTGGCAACCAGTGGCAGGAACAATGCCTGGACAACCGCAGAGTATGAGAAAATAAGGCAGAAATGTTTTAATCACTGTACCAGAAAATACACATGTATTTGGGCAAGTGATCATATAATGTGCAATTTTGGGTATCTAGGGATTTCTTTAATTTTATTTAAGGCAAGCAAAAATACAGAAAGTTTCACAGTTGACAGGAGGGCAAATAACAATTTCAGGCTGTGAAATTGCTGTAAATTCGAGCTTAGTTAAATTACAAACCGGCTCATTGACTAGAAAAAAAAGAAGAATTTGCTGTGAAATTAAATTGCCGATATTACAACCACTTGGTAGGATGCTGTAAATAGATTGCCCTACTCTGCTGAAATAATGAGCTGACTACAACCCCAGAACCGCAAATAATGTCAGCACTGTTTAAAGTCTGATTTAAAGGTGTAATGTATTCATTTATGTAGGATTTAGAGTTTGCAGATTGCAAACAACTGCGTATCCCCCCTCCCCCCCTCTCCTTCCAAAGACTCAGGCTAAGCTCAGATGAACTTCAAAGGCCTGTAATGAGCCGGTTGGTACTTCCAAAATGTCATACTCTGCGACAGCATCAAGTGGCCAGGTGTCAAGTGATGAGGTTCCTTGATGGGTTAATTAATGGTTTTGATTATGTAAAACTAAGGTCAGTTCGTACAATTAAGATAGCAACTGTGATTACATATTTCAAACACGTCCGCTCTAGTGTTGTTTGTCTGCTCTGGGCTACCGTAGAAACATGTCGGTACAACAAGGGCTCACTCCATGGAAGAGGTCCCAGTCTCTATGTAGAGATCAATACCTTGTTCTTAGTCAACGCAACCATTCTCATACACTAATTAAAATATACTTAAAAAGTAATTACTAAATATACATTAACATTTAGGGCATTTAGCAGACGCTTTATTCGAAAGCTACTTGTGCATCCACTATCAATCACTACCTTGACCTATTTGCTGTGCACAGCAAAGCTAAGAAGATAAGATGCTACGCAATGCCAAGTACAAGTGCAATAGAGATATTTTCTCTCTTATTATTAAACTTAATTTGGATGTTCATTTGAATCAACGATCAAATCAAGGAAAATTTCAAGTATCAATGGACTCACCCACTCTATTTCAAATCACTGCAAGCGGTGCACCTAAAAACCACTAAATAACCAGTGTTTCCTTTAGCAGATCATTCTGATCAAACCCTTCACGAAGCGTATTGTACAACTCTTTAACCGAGCCTCTGGTGTCTAGCCCAGCCTCTACCACTGTTTTTCCAAGAGCAATATCTCCTAGTATTACACTACAACCATCCCATCCTGAACTTGACCTCTTCCCCTCACTCCTTTGTCTCTGCAGTCACAACAGCTGGCAGCCGGTCTGTCACTTTTACATTTCCCAACTCCAACCTCCATCACTCCAGAGCCTCCCTGCGCCTCCCCCCTCTTCCCCATAGCATCCATCTCATTACAACCTCCGCTGTCGCCAGTGTTTACGAGGGTCGGCCATCATCGCTCCCATGCCCGGTCCCCCCTACCTGACCCCCATCATCCCTCATCAGCACGTGTGCGCGTGAGCGCGTGAGAGTGTGTGTGTGGTT
>NC_136934.1:46790347-46802847 GCF_949987615.1 Pollachius pollachius | reverse complement strand
ATCCTTAAAAGCACGCAAAGCGCATTTCGCTAGGCCGATGTTAACAAAGTCGTTATTTCAACAAGCACTGCACCCGACTTCTGAATGCTGAGAAAGGGACAATTAAAAAATTGGGTATTACACTTTTCTTGAGAACCGAATCTCGACAACACACTCGACGGTGCAATGATTATCGCTCGACTATCTGTGATGGAAAACGCCGGGTCATCCTGGCAAAGTCTCAAGCTGCGAATGAATAACGCAGAGGTGGAAGAACAGCCTTTCTGATGCGGCGCTCGCGTCTGCTGAATATTCAGTGTCTGGTCCCACTGAAGTCGAGATAACGTTTTGCATTCAGGCCCCATGCCTTGAGCAATTTCCATGGAGACCGTTACATATAATCAAAGGGCTCCCCCAGGACAGAGTTGATAGCTTGATAGTTTCACTCAAGAAGTTTCACAGCCCGTTTCCGGCCGGCAGCCGTACAAAATAGTCTGTATTAAAAGCGTGCGAAAAGGGCTCCGTTCCTAAATGAGATTTGCAACCTTTTGAGAATTATGACACCCTCATTCACACAGAGTGGTCACGCATTAGAAAGCAGGAGTCATTACACTCGGTCCCTGGATTCTCGAACCTCAGGTACGAATCGCAAATTAACACTGTGTCCCCGGTTTTCTCCTTCTTTAGAGGAGGACCATGTGGTAAACACTGTTTTCATTTTACTGGGCCGAAAGGCAGCTCAACCCAGAACGACTTCCGACGCAATCAACGGGAACTTAATGCAGACATCACCATGTGCTAAACACATCTTTTATTTGTATTCCCCTCCCTCGGACTGGATATGTGTAAAACAAGAAAGTTTGAGGCGATGCGGAAAATTCACAAGTTTCGCATTCGCTCTGATTCCGGTGACACACTGGTTTACAAAGAGTCCCAGATCTCATACCCTGTTTTGTGTATTTTTTTTTTTACCGGAGTAGCTGCCGAGTCTCGGAGCGTTGCCGTCGACGCCGTCAAAAAAGTCCAGGGAATCCCAGTTGTGCTCCGTGGCAAACGTTACGACTTGAATCTTTGAAAAAGAAACGAGAAAAAGCGTGAAAAACACGAAAATAAGCCACCATAAATCATCACGTAACCAAAACAAACAAAAACAAACGTACACACTCCATTAAAGAAACGTACATCCACTTTGCATGAAACAAAAACAAGAGACAAGCTCATGAATAATTGCACAAGACCGTGGAGGCTAAACTTTTAGTTCCCATCATCTCCCTTAATCTCCAGTCTGGGCTGGGCCTGCTCACTTGGATGCCAGCCCCCTCCGGAACAGAGATCTTCCAGGCGCAGTTCAGATAGTTGGCATATGTTTCTGGGTATCCCGGGGAGAGGATGGTCCCCTTCCGCTCAGTTAGTACCCCACCACAGGGAACTGGATGGAGGGAGAGAGAGAGAGGGAGGGGGAGAGAGAGAGAGAGAGAGAGAGAGAGAGAGAGAGAGAGAGAGAGAGAGAGAGAGAGAGAGAGAGAGAGAGAGAGCGATGAACAGAGAGAGAAAGTTGTTACATAAACAAGTAAACACTGAGAGATGTTAAAAGCAGGGTAGGCCATTTATTTGAAAAGCATTTTCTGGCATATTTTTCAGAAATTCTCACGGCGGTTGATAAATCAAAAAAGAAAAAATGTTTCTGTGGCTGTCGCAGACCTGTAATAAGCAGGGCAATAATTCCATTCTGCCATAATGAATTGGTTGGACGGGTCACCTGTCTACCTTTCATCCAAAATGAATAAACGGAGCAACAGAGTTCTTCCACACAGGGACAACATAAGTCATTTACCGAATCAAATCCAGGGATTTTTCGGCGTCATAGAATGCGTATGTACTGAATGCCCGTGCGTGCGTGTGTGCGTGCGTGCGTGCGTGCGTGTGTGTTTATGCATGCGATTGTGTTTAGTGACGGTGGGGGTATGGCTGTGTTGTAAATGACACGGATAGAATCATCAATCATCCATGGCTGTCTGAGGCAGTTAAGTAATGTGGCACAGTTCTATCATGTTGACGCCTCGTTGCACATGTGAATACCAACATCAAACTTCACCAGTGGGCTTTTGAAGTTACGGCGATGGCTTTTCCCAGACAGCGGCGGAATGAAAATAGCACAGACTTAGGGCAGATCTCTGCGGAGAGCCAATATTTTGGGGATTTTAATTGACTTGATTTGCGTGTGGGGATATTTGGGGGACGAAAGCCTCAATGGTATTGGGAAGCATTTCTTCCACGGGAGGTGTTTAAGGTCTGTACACTCCCTCCTCCACCTGAGAGGAAGAGAGGAAGTGAGAGAGAGAGAGAGAGAGCAAGAGAGAGGCCGAGGGAGAGAGCATGCGAGAGCGAGAGAGAGCGAGAGCGAGAGAGTGGGTGTTAGTGTCGGTGTGTGTACAGAGGGGGTGAAGGGGTTCACCAGAGTGACACACAGCACCTCTGGAGCTACCAGAGAGAGATTGAGAGAGACACAGAGGTAGCCTATAGTTGGCACTGGTTACATAGGAGGCTGCTCTACTCTACGACAGACTTGGGGGGGGAAATAAGATGCATATAGAACTAATCCCGTGTTGGTTTTATGAATATAAACCCAGCCCCTTGTTGGTTTAATACATGTATCACCACCCCTCCTGCTAGTGTACCCTGCGTTTGTGCGTATGTACACGTACATGGCATTGCTGCTGATGGTTTGCACACTGAATCAGACCTTGTGAAAATGGGATTGAGAAGAACAAGAAAAGAATACGTTATTGCAAGTTCCCCAAGTAATGAAGTCACGGAAGCAAAGAAGACCAAGAAGTCCAATTAACCTGTACTCGTCCTTGTTATGAATGGCACATGAAGACTCTTTCTATCTACTGAATAACTTATTATTGCATCAGTGATGTAGAAAATAATTCACCAGATCGAAAGATCTGTCCAGGAACCGGCAGCGGGTGCACCTGGTTCATCCCTTCAGCCTCAGGGGGCGCTCCCTGGCCGAGGACAAGGCATTAGAGGTGTTGAATGTGACAAAGCACTGGACAAAACACACTCTCCTCCTGCCGAAACGTGGGCCTGTGTTTTCTCAATATTGGAACGAGCAAGAGCAAAGGAGTGCAAGGCTACAGTGATTGTCTCCCTGGTCGCGGTCACTCCGCTTTCGTTGGGATCCAGGCTGCAACAACCCACACCCCCCGGCCCACCCGCCAGATGGTGGCTTATAACTGGGCATCTGGTCACCCCGCTCATTTCCCTATGCATTTTAACCACGTGTCAATTAAAATGGAAAGCGAAAGCATTTGGAAAAAAAAAGGAATGGCGAGAAAAAAGTTGTTTAAATTCAGAGCTAAATGACGTGAGACGTTTCCTGCACGACATGAAAAATGTGTGTACCTAGTTCCGAGGGAAAAAGGACCGGCAGGCAGAGAAACAATGACCATGATATTATCCACTGTTTCACCATTGGAGCAAAAATATTCTATAAGTCTGGGTGAAGGATGACAAGGCATCCCGGGACAAGGGAACGCACACCGTTTCATCTCCCCGACGCCGGATGAAATGGTGTTTTTCCAAGGATGTCCGTTCGAAAGAAAAACACAATCGATGTTCTTCGATATCCGTCATCCGAAGACGTTAAGACTTCACAAACGAATCCAACACCTCAAAGGAATTCAAAGTGAAAGATATAACAAAACAGAGATCATTCATATAAATAAAAAAGGCGGAGGTGATTTGATATAGGTGTTATTATTCATGTCACAGCAATTTTAAACTCATCAATATTTCAAAGGTGAAATCCACCAAGCGACGCACGACGCCCTGAAAGTGATGCGAAAGCGACTAGTTCGTTCCGCCAGTTCCCAGGGAAGCCCTCAGAGAAATGAGCTCTGTGTAACAATACGGAGCAATCACACAGCATTCACATAATCACTGTCACGCCGCAGCCTTCGGCGGGGAACTCATTTGGTTTACGGACGGTTCGATATTGAGATCGATTACCTTGACCGTATCCTAATCAAAGGGAAACAGCTTCCATTACAACAGCGTATTCCGTTCTGGGGAGCAGAGCTTCGAGTGGGTAGATGGCAGCAAATCTTGCTTTTTCGGTAACAGATTGATATGGATTGGCTACTTAGGGAAATATTTAGACTTATAACAGTGACTGGAACAGGATTTGGGTTGTCCAAATCGTGTTCAGCGATCAGGTGAGCCTTGTTAGCAAACTATGTTGTGTTACCACACAACTAGGGTTTCTTCAAAGTTATCGGCTCATGTTGACAGAGCTCTGTGCTGAACGGAGATTGACCGTTTCTCCAAAAGTCAAACCGAGACATTTAAAGGCTGGTTCTGTCGTTTATATATTTGAGATGCGATGTATACAAACATTGTCACGATGGAAAGATTAACATACAGAGAATCCCTTTGGACTGCAGTGTCCTTCAGAGGAGGTACTTGAGGGAGAAATTAAGAAGCATAAACACTCTCATTTCTGGAGAGTCGTGCAGATGGCCACTGTGGCAGACAAGGTTAAATGTTCTGTTTACTGGCCTTTCAGAAGTAGTTGTCCTTGTTTAATGATTGGACGATAAATTGCTCCACTAAACACCGGCCTATAAAATGCACTATTATATTAGCGTTGATAATTCAGACAAACTTGCGTGACATGAAAAGCCTCTTGAAAACCTTTGCTTTATCGTCATGGTGATTAGAGAATACAGGGATAAACTGAGATAAATATGAAGAAAAATGATCACAGTCGGTTGTAAGACTGTCTTTTAAAAACACAAACACTACTATTAGTACTGGTAATAATAACAATGTTAGAGAATGTAGCGCATATAATAAAACAATCCCAAAATACTATTGTTGTGTGAAAGTCTTATAACATGTAAAACACAAACATAACAAAACAAGGAGTGCTAAAAACCCGCAGTGGAAATTTGCCTCTTAACCAATTCACCGGGACATCAATAGAATAGTAAATAAGAACGAAAAACAAAATGTAAACAATAATGCTATGTAGAGCCGTTATTAGCATTGTAAAAATAAAATAATGGGGCAATATACATCGGTTGCACTGATTGGTCTCCCTCACGCGGCGAGGGGATGGCGCAGGCCTCCTGTGGCGGCCATGAGAAAGACTTTACCGCCGGCATCGAAAAGCATTTCTTGGGAAATTGCTTCGCTATCTTAACAGCTCCTTCGGGTCTCATGAGCTAAAAGTTAATGTAATTGGCCGGGCACGATTAGAGACCGGAGACACTCGTAAAAGGACGAACGCTCCCCACCTATCCCCGCGGCTGAAGGGCTCGTATATCTTATTTACTGCGCACGCCGGCAGGTGTGGAGGGCGCGTGCACCGGAAGGATCCGCACCTTCGGATTCTGAGGGCATGTGCAGGCGCCGGCGATATGCAGGGAAAGTGGCGGTATGTAGGAGGAACAAACAATCTTTTCAGTGCTTTGAGAGGTAAACAATTTAATGTGTTTATGAGAGTCCTCTGCAAAATAGTCTGATTTTAAGTGTGTTTGTATGAAAGGAACGGGGTGTTTTTTTTTTTTTTGAGATTCACCTAATCTTGTTTCCCTGTTCTTCACATAATTAAATGAATCGAAGCCCACTGCTTGCCTTAATGGGGCTGACCTTTTTTTGAGTTTCTATCAAAATAAAGCTTATTTTGGTGGGAACCACGAATAACCAAGTAAAAGGTTTGAACCTTGGTCCTTTAAGATTGTTCAGGACGGAATAACAGGAAATTTAACATGCTGTCAATCAAGTTATATTAAAATAACCAAAACCTCTGACCACATTATTTAGACTATAAAAGGCTTCTTTTGAGCACTGAGAAATCACCCAAAATAAGAATATTAAAATCCCATCATTTTGCAGCGACATCATACCCATGTCAAAGAAACTATCTTGATCAGTGAGAGATAAGAAAGTCCAATATGTTTATATATTTAATTATTTTTGCTTGCAAAGATCAACGAATGAAACAGATAAAGAGCTGGTTTATTTCACGTTTGGCATACTAAAGATGGTAAACTGAGTCTTAGTTTGATGAATGCAACAAACAATTGTAGTGACATTTGAACCCTAACTCTAACCTATATGCTCTTAATGAAGGATCTGTCTAAAAACGACAGGCAGGTCAATTCCGAAGAGTAATTACTTTAATGACTTAATCAGAAATGTTCCAATTTTATTGTGCTTCCTCTTTCCCTCACAAAACACATGGATTCAGTCATTAAACAGTTATTGCAGTTTAAATCCGCTGTCCGTGGTTTTTATAGGGTCCTTATGTTCTCTGCTAACTCTACTCCGCTGGCAATATTGAACCAAGGACTAGGGGATATTTAATGCAACATATTTACTAGTCGATAATAACCCCCGTTCCAAGAAGAAATGTAGTTTAGCCAACAAAAAAAAAGTAAGTCTTTATGGTGACCATTTCGTAGGGGAGTTGCATTGATATAGTCTAGGCACATCGTATGATATTTTCAAACGCGCCGTCACCCACTTTGCACTCACCAGCGCTTTAGTG
Organism: Pollachius pollachius; assembly: GCF_949987615.1. Classification (NCBI taxonomy): domain Eukaryota; kingdom Metazoa; phylum Chordata; class Actinopteri; order Gadiformes; family Gadidae; genus Pollachius; species Pollachius pollachius. The sequence goes on along the minus strand of NC_136934.1, from coordinate 46,796,306 downwards.
CCTTTGGGCAACGGGCGAAGTCTCTGTGCTTGTTGCTCAGCGTACCACCAACAGCACGCCGATGACCTTGGCCTCCACGTGTTTCCTAAGTGTCCAAAATAAAGGCCTTATCTCACCGCAGAGATGGGCTTCGGCCAGGCCTTTCCAAACCTCCGATCTGAGGCGCTGTAATTGGGCTTCCGAGACCCGCGGTTTGTGGATGCTTCTCAGAAAGAAATAATAAAATCGGGCTATTTGGCCGCCACAGAGGAGGCCTCCCAGCCTGCAGTAACCACCGTCTCGGAGACACAGTGTAAATAAGTCAGGAGAACGACGGAGCCCGTATGGATTCTGACAGTTATCATGAACCATACGCCGACGGGGAAATGCGCTACTCGTGGCTTCCAGGGAGAAAGGGAAAAGGACAAGAACTGAACATTAAATATCTAGATTATACCCCGTCTCTCCTCTCTTCGCCTTTCTCTCTGCCTTGATCATATAAATAATGTATACATGCATATGCATATTAATATAAATGGAAAAGGATCCAACAGCAGACATGAAGAGTAAGGCTTTTTGAATATCATCGTCATGGTAGAATAAGTCTCAGCGCTTGAGATGTAAATGAAAATATCCCAGCAACATGAAGTTGCTCTGATCCACTGATCCCCAGACGACAGCTTGCTCCACAGCAAACTCCTGACGTTTACAATGCCTTTCCAACTGTTACTGAAACACTTTGGGTCAGGTACAGGCAAAGAAAGTGCACGAAAAGCAAAAACGTCTCCTCGCATCATGAAGAACGACCCGCATGTGGAAACAATGGACCCCTTTTACAGATCGTCTATAGCAGGGTAAACCCACCTCCTGTGGCCTGTTCCTGTAAGTGAAACATTCGGTCGGTTTTATCGATGTCTGTAGCGGCACCGGCACGGTCAATGTATACTTACTTGACTAGTTGGGTCTATACTAAATCAAATCCATTATCATGTGTTTTTCCTACTGTGAAAATGGTTTATGTATAAAAGAAAATTTAAAAAAGACCACCCAAAATGTTGTCGCCATGGTTGTCACCTGCGTTTCGGCACCACACAATTGTGCCCAGACACACCCCCCCCCCCGGCCCCCCCTTAGAGCCCGCCGTCGGACCCCCCCTCCAGGCACCCTGGGCGAGGCGTCTTCCCACGCTGCATCCGTCCGGGCCAGCTAAATCGAATCCCGATTTACCGAAGTGCCGGTTCAACACACAGTGACCACAACACCCCTGTGTGCTCCACCTGCTTCCTGTTTACGCATCCAGAGCAGCAACAAGCCCACCCCGTCGGGTCGACCGAGCTCAGAACGAGAGGCCATGGGGGTTTGGGGGAGGGCTCCTGTTACACTTGTTCCCAGTGGACCCTGATGAAACGGGCATGTTGTTGTGTGTTTTTTGTTAAGGCTGCCATGAAACGGTCTCCGTTATTCCGGACGAGTACACTGCCCTCGGGGGGGGGGGGAAGACGCCTCAGCCAGATCCAATCTGATGATAAAGAAAAAAGGCCTGGGCTGAAATTGGATGTGCGTGCATATCCCCGCCGTTTCTCCAGCGGCCTTGCCCGTCCGTTGGCAGTGGACTGGGGGGGACTGGGGAGGGGGACGGGGGCTCCGCCAGCTGGACCGTCGGCCACGCTGGCACTCGGCCTCACCTCGATAGACCCCCACCCCACCCCGTCCTGCTTCATCTTAATCCAGCACTGCAATCTTTTAGCCCCAGGTGCTGCATGACTGCGAGTGTATGGTGTGTGTGTGTGTGTGTGTGTGTGTGTGTATGTGTGTGTGTGTGTGTGTGTGTGTGTGCGTGTGTGTGTGTGTGAGGGTGCGTGCATAGGTGTCTGTGTGTGTGCGTGCGTGTGTTTTTGCGTCTGCGTGAATGTGCGCGAGTGTGTGTGTGTGTGTGTGTCTTCGTCAGTGTGTCGGTGTGTGTGTCTTGTTTGCGCGTGCATGTGTGCGCGCACATGTGTGAGTGTGTAACGCTGTCTGGGGAGATTTTGGACGGGCTAAAGTATGCGTGGGCACGTCGATGTGTAAACCCTGTTTGTTTTACATGTGAGCGTCAAGTGGTGTGTTCAGTGATCCTGCCAAATGGCTGGGTGCATTAATTAGCTGGCCTCGTCGCCAGCCTCGTCCTTGCACGTCTTAACTAGCGATCTCGGCTCCGAGCCGCTCTGATGCCTTGCCTTTGATGAATGGCAGAGGAGAGTTAACACAAAGCACTGACACTGACACTCACGCACTGCGCCAGGCTTTTCTGCACTGCCCGCTGGTGGGTGCGACCGCATGTGCGTGCGAGAGAGAGACTATGCGTGCGTGTGTGTGAGAGAGTGAGACACTGCGCGAGAGAGAGAGAGAGAGAGAGCAAAAGAGAGAGAGAGACAGAGAGAGAGAGAGAGCGAGCAAAAGAGAGAGAGGGACAAAGAAAGAGATAGAGATAGGGACGGAGACAGAGAGAGAGACTCAGAGACGCAGTGAGAGAGCGAGGGAGAAAAGAGCGAGTGAGCGAAAGAGAGAGAGAGACAGAGACAGAGAGAGAGTCTTAGAGAAGCAGGGAATGAGAGAGAAAGAGCTAGAGAGAGAGAGAGAGAGAGCGAGAGAGAGACTCAGAGAAGCAGTGAGCGAGGGACTGAGGAGCTGTGCATCAAGCTTGTCTGTCTGTGCTCGGCAGGCGACTTACCGATGCAGGTGGGCACGGTGCCGTTCCACTGGGCCAGGGTGTTGGGCACGGCCTCGCACCTGATGGCACTGGAGCCGTGCAGCGCATAGCCCGGGTTGCATTCGAACACCACCGCCGTGCCGATGCCAAAATCGTTCCCGATCCGCCTCCCGAAGCGAGGCTCGGGGACCGAGCTGCACTGGGAGGCGCTGGTCCTGGGGACGGCTGGGGAGAGAGAGAGACAGCAGGGGAGGGGGGGGAGAGAGAGAGAGAGAAAGAGAGAGAGGGGGAGAGAGAGAGAGAGAGAGAGAGGGGGAGAGAGAGGGGGAGAGAGACACAGATAGAGAGAGAGAGAGAGAGAGAGAGAGAGAGAGAGAGAGAGAGAGAGAGAGAGAGAGAGAGAGAGAGAGAGAGAGAGACACAGATAGAGAGAGAGAGAGAGAGAGAGAGAGAGAGAGAGAGAGAGGGGTGGAGAGAGAGAGGGAGGGAGTGATTGAGAGGGGAGAGAGGGTGAACAAGAGGAGAGAGAGAGAGGGAGAGAGAGAGGGGGAGAGTAGGAGAGAGGGGGAGGGAGCGAGGGAGAAGAGAGAGAGGGATAGAGAGAGAGAGAGGGGGAGAGAGAGAGACAAAAATTCAGAGACAGACAGAAACAGAGAGAGAGATGAGAGAGCGAACACAGAATGAGTAAGGAGAAGGGGGTGGGTGAAGGGGGGGGGGGGGGGGGGGTTTGGACAGAGAAAATTCAGAAGAGCCGAGAGGAGAGCCCCGGACCAAGAAGGCCGAGAGGGATGGTTTATCCACTCTGAATCTCCCCCTCACACCATCAGTCAGTCCAGTCAGCTGTGGCAGGATAGGCTCCCTCCATGCTGAGCTATCGCTGGGCCACAGAGGACGGCGGCACACAGCTGAAAAGACCCTTTATGTAGGGGGTTGATAAACCCCAGGCAGACAACATTTATATAGAACAGGAGGGCCCAGGCCATGCACTCGCTGCCGGTAATAGAGTTTTGCTTGTTAAAACCGATGAGAGAACGGCCGCGGTGGTAAAAAGGTTAAAAATATTTTAAAAAAACACGTACCTTGATAAACAAAATGAAATCCTTTAGCAGTCTCGTCCCCCATGGTGGTGAACTTGAGGGTGATCTTGTTCCCCGAGCTCAGTGGGAGCGTCTCGCCTGGGATGGGGTGAGAAACAAAACACAGACGACTTGTGTGACGGCGAGCCTGAAGTGATAGGCGACATTAACGGATCTAAGGGATTGACTTTAATTGCTTTAAGATGAGAGATTCGGTGCGATGCTGCTCATTTCATTAACTGCAGAATGAGTTTCTGGATACGGAGCGAGCATTATGAGATGGGATTGATTTCATTACGGCGGAGCGATGTGTTATGTAACCGTTTATAATTGCCTACACTATGTTTGAATTCTCGTAATTAGACGATCTCAGTCTAAGACCAGTTTAACTGACTGACTTGAGAAATAAAATTCACATATAGAGGTCATCGCCAATGATAAAAAACAATGAATGAATGAGTTTTCTGTAACAAATATAATTTGAATTGTATTAAAGTCAAAGAAGAGGCAGTGAAACAACAAATAACAAATGCTTCAACTTTTCCCAACAGGAAACACTTTTTCAGCTTTTTCTTAAAAAGAAAGTTAGCTTGTGATTTAAACCGATAAGTGATGTCAGAGATAAGCCTGCGCCACAAAATTGGGAGAGAAATGGCCGCCTTTCTGGGCAAGCTATCATCCCCGAAAGCGGCCACATTGCAGACCTCAAAGCAGGAGGTGAAAAAAGGGAAGGCGAGGGGATATGGGGGTGAGAGGTTTCATGAGGTGTGTCCTACCTGAGTGAGAACCGTGGATGGAGGAGAGCAGGGGGGAGTCGGCAGAGGGCCCGTCATATATCTCCACCACATCACTGGCCAGGGTCTGGAACACCACAAACTGGCCAAATAGAACTGGGAGGGGGTGAGGGGAGAGGAGGGCGGGAGAGGGGAGAGAGGGGAAGGGACAAGACATAGATAGTGGGGAAAGAAAAAAAAATAGATATTGGAAAATAAACTAAAAACGTGATCTCAGGTTTAGCTCAGCCCATCGTAGAAGATTCCCCATCATCTGTGAAGGCCTATTACCAATTGGACCGGCCCGCATCCGAGTGCTTTGCAGGAGAGTTTAGTGAGCCTCTCCAGTGTATCTGTCATGTTGAAACCACCCGTCTCCAACAAAAATGCTTTTCTTATTGATTTGCTTCATATGTGTGATTCTTCTTTTTTAATGGTTTCCATTCCTTTCCACTTTATAAAAAACACTGGGTGTAACATTATGCTATACACTCAAATTGGGTGGAATCAAAGAAACAAAATATGCAATTGTAAGACCTACAGACGAATAATTGCATCGAAGAATAATTCATTTAATCATACTCCTCACAGTCGGAGCAGATCAACCCTCTCACAGATTTAGCATTGATCCCCTGTTTGCGTTTCATTTGAACAGCCACAATCCCCCCCCATGTTAAAGCGACTCTCCTCTAAGCCGGGATTTGTCTTGAGCAAGGTGTGTGCAGAGCACAATGAAAACGCTGAAAAGGCTCCGGATGAAACCATGAAACGCCACACATTCCCCCATGAACACTCATGATTTACAGATGCAAAAATTTAGAAATCGCATTATACCAACGTCTGGGGGGGGGCAACCACATGTATTAGGCGGGGAACGGGACGACATCGTTACAAGCTGCCGGGCTGCTTTTCAGCACGCCGACTGAAGCGTGCACACGCCACACTGTGGTGCGATGGCATCCACCTGCATCGTGTCAGTCGCCTCTCTCTGCCCTGCATGTTGATTACGCAGGGAGGAAGCACAGCCAGCCGCCCGCGTCACAGGCTGCGGAATGCTCCAATGTTGCCAAGAGGACCCAGTAATCAGACGGTGTGGCGGAATGATGAATAATGATAGTGGGTGAATAAATAAAACATTACCCATTCATACTTATCTCGACTGCCTCGCGGCTTATACCGGGGCTACGCTGTGCCCTTAAATCAAACTGTCAAAACACACACACGACGATAAACAACGTCTGAAATATGAAAACCGGTCGCCGGTGTCTCGGGAGGGATACATCTACCCAATGGTGCGCACACCGTCACGGGGTAAACTAAACGCGCTGTGATTAAAATATATATAGAAGTGACGCATGAATTATGCACCAGGTTATGTACAAAGTGTTGTACAAACTTCTCTGATCTTTCTATAATGAAGTGAGGGGTGACATCTATAGGAG